>NC_088886.1:152690597-152777856 GCF_037157495.1 Lathamus discolor | reverse complement strand
TAACCCAGTTCAGCCCACTTTACAGCCCAGCCCACTGCAGCTCAGCGCAGACAAGCTGAGCCCAATTAGGCCCACTTTAGCACAGTTCAGCCTGGTTTAGCACAGCCCAGCCAAGACATGATCAGCCACTTCAAGCCAGTTTACCTCAGTTCAGCCCAGTTCAGCCCAGCCCAGCAAAATTTACTCCAATTCGGCCCAGTCCAGTCACTTTCAGACAAGCTCAGATCTGTCTAACCCAGTGAAGCCCCCTTCAGCCCACTTCAGCCACTCCAGCACCGTTCAGCCCAGTTTGGCCCACTTCAGGAGAGTTTAGACCACTTTGGCCCACTTCAGACCAGTCCAGCCCAGTTTAGCCCACTTCAGCACAGTTTAGCCTTGTCCAGCCCAGCAGAGCTCAGCCCACCCTCGCTTGCTACAGGCAAAACGGCTCGTTTGCTACACAGCATGGCTTGGCACTACTTTGGCCCAATTCAGACCAGTCCAGCCCACTTTAGCTCAGTCCAGTGCAATTAAGCCCACCCAAGAACAGTTTAGCCCAGTCCAGCACATTTTGGCCCACTTCAGACCTCTCCAGACCACTTTAGCCCAGCACAGCCCAGTTTAGCCCAGTGCACACCAGTCCAGCCCAGCTTATCTCACTTCAGACACTTTACCCCACTTCAGTCCAGGCCACATTAGCCCTGTCCAGCTCACCCCCAGCCCCTTCAGCCCACTTCAGCCCAGCGCAGCCAGCTTTAGCAAGGTCCCTTCCACTTTAGCCCAGCCCAGCACACTTCAGACCACTTCAGACCAGTTTTGCCCTGGCCAGACCAACTTAGCTCAGCCCAGCCCAGTTCAGACCTGTCCCAACCAATTTAGCACAGTTCTGCAGCGTTTAGCCCAATTCAGACCATCCAGCACACCATAGCCCTTTTGAGCACACTTCAGCCCACTTCAGACCAGCCCAGCACACTTTAGACCAGTTCAAGCCTAGTTTATCCCAATTCACATCTATCCAGAACACTTTGTCACAGTTAAGCCCAATTCAGACCAGTCCAGCCCACTTTAGCCCAACGCAGCCCAGCCCACTACAGTTTGGCCCACTTTAGCCCTTCCCAGACCAACGTAGCGTACTTTAGGCCAGCTCAGTCCAGCCCAGTTTAGCCCAATCCATCTTATCCCTGCCCAATTTAACCCAGTTCAGCCCACTTTACAGCCCAGCCCACTGCAGCTCAGCGCAGACAAGCTGAGCCCAATTAGGCCCACTTTAGCACAGTTCAGCCTGGTTTAGCACAGCCCAGCCAAGACATGATCAGCCACTTCAAGCCAGTTTACCTCAGTTCAGCCCAGTTCAGCCCAGCCCAGCAAAATTTACTCCAATTCGGCCCAGTCCAGTCACTTTCAGACAAGCTCAGATCTGTCTAACCCAGTGAAGCCCCCTTCAGCCCACTTCAGCCACTCCAGCACCGTTCAGCCCAGTTTGGCCCACTTCAGGAGAGTTTAGACCACTTTGGCCCACTTCAGACCAGTCCAGCCCAGTTTAGCCCACTTCAGCACAGTTTAGCCTTGTCCAGCCCAGCAGAGCTCAGCCCCACCCTCGCTTGCTACAGGCAAAACGGCTCGTTTGCTACACAGCATGGCTCAGCACTACTTTGACCCAATTCAGACCAGTCCAGCCCACTTTAGCTCAGTCCAGTGCAATTAAGCCCACCCAAGAACAGTTTAGCCCAGTCCAGCACATTTTGGCCCACTTCAGACCTCTCCAGACCACTTTAGCCAGCACAGCCCAGTTTAGCCCAGTGCACACCAGTCCAGCCCAGCTTATCTCACTTCAGACACTTTACCCCCACTTCAGTCCAGGCCACATTAGCCCCTGTCCAGCCCATTCCAGCTCACCCCAGCCCCTTCAGCCCACTTCAGCCCAGCGCAGCCAGCTTTAGCAAGGTCCGTTCCACTTTAGCCCAGTCCAGCCCACTTCAGACCAGTTTTGCCCTGGCCAGACCAACTTAGCTCAGCCCAGCCCCAGTTCAGACCTGTCCCAACCAATTTAGCACAGTTCTGCAGCGTTTAGCCCAATTCAGACCATCCAGCACACCATAGCCCTTTTGAGCACACTTCAGCCCACTTCAGACCAGCCCAGCACACTTTAGACCAGTTCAGCCTAGTTTATCCCAATTCACATCTATCCAGAACACTTTGTCACAGTTAAGCCCAATTCAGACCAGTCCAGCCCACTTTAGCCCAACGCAGCCTAGCCCACTACAGTTTAGCCCACTTTAGCCCTTCCCAGACCAACGTAGCGTACTTTAGGCCAGCTCAGTCCAGCCCACTTTAGCCCAATCCATCTTATCCCTGCCCAATTTAACCCAGTTCAGCCCACTTTACAGCCCAGCCCACTGCAGCTCAGCGCAGACAAGCTGAGCCCAATTAGGCCCAGTTTAGCACAGTTCAGCCTGGTTTAGCACAGCCCAGCCAAGACATGATCAGCCACTTCAAGCCAGTTTACCTCAGTTCAGCCCAGTTCAGCCCAGCCCAGCAAAATTTACTCCAATTCGGCCCAGTCCAGTCACTTTCAGACAAGCTCAGATCTGTCTAACCCAGTGAAGCCCCCTTCAGCCCACTTCAGCCACTCCAGCACCGTTCAGCCCAGTTTGGCCCACTTCAGGAGAGTTTAGACCACTTTGGCCCACTTCAGACCAGTCCAGCCCAGTTTAGCCCACTTCAGCACAGTTTAGCCTTGTCCAGCCCAGCAGAGCTCAGCGCACCCTCGCTTGCTACAGGCAAAACGGCTCGTTTGCTACACAGCATGGCTTGGCACTACTTTGGCCCAATTCAGACCAGTCCAGCCCACTTTAGCTCAGTCCAGTGCAATTAAGCCCACCCAAGAACAGTTTAGCCCAGTCCAGCACATTTTGGCCCACTTCAGACCCTCTCCAGACCACTTTAGCCCAGCACAGCCCAGTTTAGCCCAGTGCACACCAGTCCAGCCCAGCTTATCTCACTTCAGACACTTTACCCCACTTCAGTCCAGGCCACATTAGCCCTGTCCAGCCCATTCCAGCTCACCCCAGCCCCCTTCAGCCCACTTCAGCCCAGCGCAGCCCAGCTTTAGCAAGGTCCGTTCCACTTTAGCCCAGTCCAGCCCACTTCAGACCAGTTTTGCCCTGGCCAGACCAACTTAGCTCAGCCCAGCCCAGTTCAGACCTGTCCCAACCAATTTAGCACAGTTCTGCAGCGTTTAGCCCAATTCAGACCATCCAGCACACCATAGCCCTTTTGAGCACACTTCAGCCCACTTCAGACCAGCCCAGCACACTTTAGACCAGTTCAGCCTATTTTATCCCAATTCACATCTATCCAGAACACTTTGTCACAGTTAAGCCCAATTCAGACCAGTCCAGCCCACTTTAGCCCAACGCAGCCTAGCCCACTACAGTTTAGCCCACTTTAGCCCTTCCCAGACCAACGTAGCGTACTTTAGGCCAGCTCAGTCCAGCCCACTTTAGCCCAATCCATCTTATCCCTGCCCAATTTAACCCAGTTCAGCCCACTTTACAGCCCAGCCCACTGCAGCTCAGCGCAGACAAGCTGAGCCCAATTAGGCCCAGTTTAGCACAGTTCAGCCTGGTTTAGCACAGCCCAGCCAAGACATGATCAGCCACTTCAAGCCAGTTTACCTCAGTTCAGCCCAGTTCAGCCCAGCCCAGCAAAATTTACTCCAATTCGGCCCAGTCCAGTCACTTTCAGACAAGCTCAGATCTGTCTAACCCAGTGAAGCCCCCTTCAGCCCACTTCAGCCACTCCAGCACCGTTCAGCCCAGTTTGGCCCACTTCAGGAGAGTTTAGACCACTTTGGCCCACTTCAGACCAGTCCAGCCCAGTTTAGCCCACTTCAGCACAGTTTAGCCTTGTCCAGCCCAGCAGAGCTCAGCCCACCCTCGCTTGCTACAGGCAAAACGGCTCGTTTGCTACACAGCATGGCTTGGCACTACTTTGGCCCAATTCAGACCAGTCCAGCCCACTTTAGCTCAGTCCAGTGCAATTAAGCCCACCCAAGAACAGTTTAGCCCAGTCCCAGCACATTTTGGCCCACTTCAGACCTCTCCAGACCACTTTAGCCCAGCACAGCCCAGTTTAGCCCAGTGCACACCAGTCCAGCCCAGCTTATCTCACTTCAGACACTTTACCCCACTTCAGTCCAGGCCACATTAGCCCTGTCCAGCTCACCCCAGCCCCTTCAGCCCACTTCAGCCCAGCGCAGCCAGCTTTAGCAAGGTCCCTTCCACTTTAGCCCAGCCCAGCACACTTCAGACCACTTCAGACCAGTTTTGCCCTGGCCAGACCAACTTAGCTCAGCCCAGCCCAGTTCAGACCTGTCCCAACCAATTTAGCACAGTTCTGCAGCGTTTAGCCCAATTCAGACCATCCAGCACACCATAGCCCTTTTGAGCACACTTCAGCCCACTTCAGACCAGCCCAGCACACTTTAGACCACTTCAGCCTAGTTTATCCCAATTCACATCTATCCAGAACACTCTGTCACAGTTAAGCCCAATTCAGACCAGTCCAGCCCACTTTAGCCCAACGCAGCCCAGCCCACTACAGTTTAGCCCACTTTAGCCCTTCCCAGACCAACGTAGCGTACTTTAGGCCAGCTCAGTCCAGCCCAGTTTAGCCCAATCCATCTTATCCCTGCCCAATTTAACCCAGTTCAGCCCACTTTACAGCCCAGCCCACTGCAGCTCAGCGCAGACAAGCTGAGCCCAATTAGGCCCACTTTAGCACAGTTCAGCCTGGTTTAGCACAGCCCAGCCAAGACATGATCAGCCACTTCAAGCCAGTTTACCTCAGTTCAGCCCAGTTCAGCCCAGCCCAGCAAAATTTACTCCAATTCGGCCCAGTCCAGTCACTTTCAGACAAGCTCAGATCTGTCTAACCCAGTGAAGCCCCCTTCAGCCCACTTCAGCCACTCCAGCACCGTTCAGCCCAGTTTGGCCCACTTCAGGAGAGTTTAGACCACTTTGGCCCACTTCAGACCAGTCCAGCCCAGTTTAGCCCACTTCAGCACAGTTTAGCCTTGTCCAGCCCAGCAGAGCTCAGCCCACCCTCGCTTGCTACAGGCAAAACGGCTCGTTTGCTACACAGCATGGCTTGGCACTACTTTGGCCCAATTCAGACCAGTCCAGCCCACTTTAGCTCAGTCCAGTGCAATTAAGCCCACCCAAGAACAGTTTAGCCCAGTCCAGCACATTTTGGCCCACTTCAGACCTCTCCAGACCACTTTAGCCCAGCACAGCCCAGTTTAGCCCAGTGCACACCAGTCCAGCCCAGCTTATCTCACTTCAGACACTTTACCCCACTTCAGTCCAGGCCACATTAGCCCTGTCCAGCCCATTCCAGCTCACCCCAGCCCCTTCAGCCCACTTCAGCCCAGCGCAGCCAGCTTTAGCAAGGTCCGTTCCACTTTAGCCCAGCCCAGCCCACTTCAGACCAGTTTTGCCCTGGCCAGACCAACTTAGCTCAGCCCAGCCCAGTTCAGACCTGTCCCAACCAATTTAGCACAGTTCTGCAGCGTTTAGCCCAATTCAGACCATCCAGCACACCATAGCCCTTTTGAGCACACTTCAGCCCACTTCAGACCAGCCCAGCACACTTTAGACCAGTTCAGCCTAGTTTATCCCAATTCACATCTATCCAGAACACTTTGTCACAGTTAAGCCCAATTCAGACCAGTCCAGCCCACTTTAGCCCAACGCAGCCCAGCCCACTACAGTTTAGCCCACTTTAGCCCTTCCCAGACCAACGTAGCGTACTTTAGGCCAGCTCAGTCCAGCCCACTTTAGCCCAATCCATCTTATCCCTGCCCAATTTAACCCAGTTCAGCCCACTTTACAGCCCAGCCCACTGCAGCTCAGCGCAGACAAGCTGAGCCCAATTAGGCCCACTTTAGCACAGTTCAGCCTGGTTTAGCACAGCCCAGCCCAGCCAAGACATGATCAGCCACTTCAAGCCGGTTTACCTCAGTTCAGCCCAGCCCAGCAAAATTTACTCCAATTCGGCCCAGTCCAGTCACTTTCAGACAAGCTCAGATCTGTCTAACCCAGTGAAGCCCCCTTCAGCCCACATCAGCCACTCCAGCACCGTTCAGCCCAGTTTGGCCCACTTCAGGAGACTTTAGACCACTTTGGCCCACTTCAGACCAGTCCAGCCCAGCTTAGCCCACTTCAGCACAGTTTAGCCTTGTCCAGCCCAGCAGAGCTCAGCCCAGCAGAGCTCAGCCCACCCTCGCTTGCTACAGGCAAAACGGCTCGTTTGCTACACAGCATGGCTTGGCACTACTCTGGCCCAATTCAGACCAGTCCAGCCCACTTTAGCTCAGTCCAGTGCAATTAAGCCCACCCAAGAACAGTTTAGCCCAGTCCAGCACATTTTGGCCCACTTCAGACCTCTCCAGACCACTTTAGCCCAGCACAGCCCAGTTTAGCCCAGTGCACACCAGTCCAGCCCAGCTTATCTCACTTCAGACACTTTACCCCACTTCAGTCCAGGCCACATTAGCCCTGTCCAGCCCATTCCAGCTCACCCCAGCCCCTTCAGCCCACTTCAGCCCAGCGCAGCCAGCTTTAGCAAGGTCCGTTCCACTTTAGCCCAGCCCAGCCCACTTCAGACCAGTTTTGCCCTGGCCAGACCAACTTAGCTCAGCCCAGCCCAGTACAGACCTGTCCCAACCAATTTAGCACAGTTCTGCAGCGTTTAGCCCAATTCAGACCATCCAGCACACCATAGCCCTTTTGAGCACACTTCAGCCCACTTCAGACCAGCCCAGCACACTTTAGACCAGTTCAGCCTAGTTTATCCCAATTCACATCTATCCAGAACACTTTGTCACAGTTAAGCCCAATTCAGACCAGTCCAGCCCACTTTAGCCCAACGCAGCCCAGCCCACTACAGTTTAGCCCACTTTAGCCCTTCCCAGACCAACGTAGCGTACTTTAGGCCAGCTCAGTCCAGCCCAGTTTAGCCCAATCCATCTTATCCCTGCCCAATTTAACCCAGTTCAGCCCACTTTACAGCCCAGCCCACTGCAGCTCAGCGCAGACAAGCTGAGCCCAATTAGGCCCACTTTAGCACAGTTCAGCCTGGTTTAGCACAGCCCAGCCAAGACATGATCAGCCACTTCAAGCCAGTTTACCTCAGTTCAGCCCAGTTCAGCCCAGCCCAGCAAAATTTACTCCAATTCGGCCCAGTCCAGTCACTTTCAGACAAGCTCAGATCTGTCTAACCCAGTGAAGCCCCCTTCAGCCACTCCAGCACCGTTCAGCCCAGTTTGGCCCACTTCAGGAGAGTTTAGACCACTTTGGCCCACTTCAGACCAGTCCAGCCCAGTTTAGCCCACTTCAGCACAGTTTAGCCTTGTCCAGCCCAGCAGAGCTCAGCCCACCCTCGCTTGCTACAGGCAAAACGGCTCGTTTGCTACACAGCATGGCTTGGCACTACTTTGGCCCAATTCAGACCAGTCCAGCCCACTTTAGCTCAGTCCAGTGCAATTAAGCCCACCCAAGAACAGTTTAGCCCAGTCCAGCACATTTTGGCCCACTTCAGACCTCTCCAGACCACTTTAGCCCAGCACAGCCCAGTTTAGCCCAGTGCACACCAGTCCAGCCCAGCTTATCTCACTTCAGACACTTTACCCCACTTCAGTCCAGGCCACATTAGCCCTGTCCAGCTCACCCCAGCCCCTTCAGCCCACTTCAGCCCAGCGCAGCCAGCTTTAGCAAAGTCCGTTCCACTTTAGCCCAGCCCACTTCAGACCAGTTTTGCCCTGGCCAGACCAACTTAGCTCAGCCCAGCCCAGTTCAGACCTGTCCCAACCAATTTAGCACAGTTCTGCAGCGTTTAGCCCAATTCAGACCATCCAGCACACCATAGCCCTTTTGAGCACACTTCAGCCCACTTCAGACCAGCCCAGCACACTTTAGACCAGTTCAGCCTAGTTTATCCCAATTCACATCTATCCAGAACACTTTGTCACAGTTAAGCCCAATTCAGACCAGTCCAGCCCACTTTAGCCCAACGCAGCCCAGCCCACTACAGTTTAGCCCACTTTAGCCCTTCCCAGACCAACGTAGCGTACTTTAGGCCAGCTCAGTCCAGCCCAGTTTAGCCCAATCCATCTTATCCCTGCCCAATTTAACCCAGTTCAGCCCACTTTACAGCCCAGCCCACTGCAGCTCAGCGCAGACAAGCTGAGCCCAATTAGGCCCACTTTAGCACAGTTCAGCCTGGTTTAGCACAGCCCAGCCAAGACATGATCAGCCACTTCAAGCCAGTTTACCTCAGTTCAGCCCAGTTCAGCCCAGCCCAGCAAAATTTACTCCAATTCGGCCCAGTCCAGTCACTTTCAGACAAGCTCAGATCTGTCTAACCCAGTGAAGCCCCCTTCAGCCCACTTCAGCCACTCCAGCACCGTTCAGCCCAGTTTGGCCCACTTCAGGAGAGTTTAGACCACTTTGGCCCACCTCAGACCAGTCCAGCCCAGCTTAGCCCACTTCAGCACAGTTTAGCCTTGTCCAGCCCAGCAGAGCTCAGCCCACCCTCGCTTGCTACAGGCAAAACGGCTCGTTTGCTACACAGCATGGCTTGGCACTACTCTGGCCCAATTCAGACCAGTCCAGCCCACTTTAGCTCAGTCCAGTGCAATTAAGCCCACCCAAGAACAGTTTAGCCCAGTCCAGCACATTTTGGCCCACTTCAGACCTCTCCAGACCACTTTAGCCCAGCACAGCCCAGTTTAGCCCAGTGCACACCAGTCCAGCCCAGCTTATCTCACTTCAGACACTTTACCCCACTTCAGTCCAGGCCACATTAGCCCTGTCCAGCTCACCCCAGCCCCTTCAGCCCACTTCAGCCCAGCGCAGCCAGCTTTAGCAAAGTCCGTTCCACTTTAGCCCAGCCCACTTCAGACCAGTTTTGCCCTGGCCAGACCAACTTAGCTCAGCCCAGCCCAGTTCAGACCTGTCCCAACCAATTTAGCACAGTTCTGCAGCGTTTAGCCCAATTCAGACCATCCAGCACACCATAGCCCTTTTGAGCACACTTCAGCCCACTTCAGACCAGCCCAGCACACTTTAGACCAGTTCAGCCTAGTTTATCCCAATTCACATCTATCCAGAACACTTTGTCACAGTTAAGCCCAATTCAGACCAGTCCAGCCCACTTTAGCCCAACGCAGCCCAGCCCACTACAGTTTAGCCCACTTTAGCCCTTCCCAGACCAACGTAGCGTACTTTAGGCCAGCTCAGTCCAGCCCAGTTTAGCCCAGTCCATCTTATCCCTGCCCAATTTAACCCAGTTCAGCCCACTTTACAGCCCAGCCCACTGCAGCTCAGCGCAGACAAGCTGAGCCCAATTAGGCCAACTTTAGCACAGTTCAGCCTGGTTTAGCCCAGCCCAGCCAAGACATGATCAGCCACTTCAAGCCAGTTTACCTCAGTTCAGCCCAGTTCAGCCCAGCCCAGCAAAATTTACTCCAATTCGGCCCAGTCCAGTCACTTTCAGACAAGCTCAGATCTGTCTAACCCAGTGAAGCCCCCTTCAGCCCACTTCAGCCACTCCAGCACCGTTCAGCCCAGTTTGGCCCACTTCAGGAGTTTAGACCACTTTGGCCCACTTCAGACCAGTCCAGCCCAGTTTAGCCCACTTCAGCACAGTTTAGCCTTGTCCAGCCCAGCAGAGCTCAGCCCACCCTCGCTTGCTACAGGCAAAACGGCTCGTTTGCTACACAGCATGGCTCGGCACTACTTTGGCCCAATTCAGACCAGTCCAGCCCACTTTAGCTCAGTCCAGTGCAATTAAGCCCACCCAAGAACAGTTTAGCCCAGTCCAGCACATTTTGGCCCACTTCAGACCTCTCCAGACCACTTTAGCCCAGCACAGCCCAGTTTAGCCCAGTGCACACCAGTCCAGCCCAGCTTATCTCACTTCAGACACTTTACCCCACTTCAGTCCAGGCCACATTAGCCCTGTCCAGCCCATTCCAGCTCACCCCAGCCCCTTCAGCCCACTTCAGCCCAGCGCAGCCAGCTTTAGCAAGGTCCGTTCCACTTTAGCCCAGCCCAGCCCACTTCAGACCAGTTTTGCCCTGGCCAGACCAACTTAGCTCAGCCCAGCCCAGTTCAGACCTGTCCCAACCAATTTAGCACAGTTCTGCAGCGTTTAGCCCAATTCAGACCATCCAGCACACCATAGCCCTTTTGAGCACACTTCAGCCCACTTCAGACCAGCCCAGCACACTTTAGACCAGTTCAGCCTAGTTTATCCCAATTCACATCTATCCAGAACACTTTGTCACAGTTAAGCCCAATTCAGACCAGTCCAGCCCACTTTAGCCCAACGCAGTCCAGCCCACTACAGTTTAGCCCACTTTAGCCCTTCCCAGACCAACGTAGCGTACTTTAGGCCAGCTCAGTCCAGCCCAGTTTAGCCCAATCCATCTTATCCCTGCCCAATTTAACCCAGTTCAGCCCACTTTACAGCCCAGCCCACTGCAGCTCAGCGCAGACAAGCTGAGCCCTATTAGGCCCACTTTAGCACAGTTCAGCCTGGTTTAGCACAGCCCAGCCAAGACATGATCAGCCACTTCAAGCCAGTTTACCTCAGTTCAGCCCAGTTCAGCCCAGCCCAGCAAAATTTACTCCAATTCGGCCCAGTCCAGTCACTTTCAGACAAGCTCAGATCTGTCTAACCCAGTGAAGCCCCCTTCAGCCACTCCAGCAGCGTTCAGCCCAGTTTGGCCCACTTCAGGAGAGTTTAGACCACTTTGGCCCACTTCAGACCAGTCCAGCCCAGTTTAGCCCACTTCAGCACAGTTTAGCCTTGTCCAGCCCAGCAGAGCTCAGCCCACCCTCGCTTGCTACAGGCAAAACGGCTCGTTTGCTACACAGCATGGCTTGGCACTACTTTGGCCCAATTCAGACCAGTCCAGCCCACTTTAGCTCAGTCCAGTGCAATTAAGCCCACCCAAGAACAGTTTAGCCCAGTCCAGCACATTTTGGCCCACTTCAGACCTCTCCAGACCACTTTAGCCCAGCACAGCCCAGTTTAGCCCAGTGCACACCAGTCCAGCCCAGCTTATCTCACTTCAGACACTTTACCCCACTTCAGTCCAGGCCACATTAGCCCTGTCCAGCTCACCCCAGCCCCTTCAGCCCACTTCAGCCCAGCGCAGCCAGCTTTAGCAAGGTCCCTTCCACTTTAGCCCAGCCCACTTCAGACCAGTTTTGCCCTGGCCAGACCAACTTAGCTCAGCCCAGCCCAGTTCAGACCTGTCCCAACCAATTTAGCACAGTTCTGCAGCGTTTAGCCCAATTCAGACCATCCAGCACACCATAGCCCTTTTGAGCACACTTCAGCCCACTTCAGACCAGCCCAGCACACTTTAGACCAGTTCAGCCTAGTTTATCCCAATTCACATCTATCCAGAACACTTTGTCACAGTTAAGCCCAATTCAGACCAGTCCAGCCCACTTTAGCCCAACGCAGCCCAGCCCACTACAGTTTAGCCCACTTTAGCCCTTCCCAGACCAACGTAGCGTACTTTAGGCCAGCTCAGTCCAGCCCACTTTAGCCCAATCCATCTTATCCCTGCCCAATTTAACCCAGTTCAGCCCACTTCACAGCCCAGCCCACTGCAGCTCAGCGCAGACAAGCTGAGCCCAATTAGGCCCACTTTAGCACAGTTCAGCCTGGTTTAGCACAGCCCAGCCAAGACATGATCAGCCACTTCAAGCCAGTTTACCTCAGTTCAGCCCAGTTCAGCCCAGCCCAGCAAAATTTACTCCAATTCGGCCCAGTCCAGTCACTTTCAGACAAGCTCAGATCTGTCTAACCCAGTGAAGCCCCCTTCAGCCCACTTCAGCCACTCCAGCACCGTTCAGCCCAGTTTGGCCCACTTCAGGAGAGTTTAGACCACTTTGGCCCACTTCAGACCAGTCCAGCCCAGTTTAGCCCACTTCAGCACAGTTTAGCCTTGTCCAGCCCAGCAGAGCTCAGCCCACCCTCGCTTGCTACAGGCAAAACGGCTCGTTTGCTACACAGCATGGCTTGGCACTACTTTGGCCCAATTCAGACCAGTCCAGCCCACTTTAGCTCAGTCCAGTGCAATTAAGCCCACCCAAGAATAGTTTAGCCCAGTCCAGCACATTTTGGCCCACTTCAGACCTCTCCAGACCACTTTAGCCCAGCACAGCCCAGTTTAGCCCAGTGCACACCAGTCCAGCCCAGCTTATCTCACTTCAGACACTTTACCCCACTTCAGTCCAGGCCACATTAGCCCTGTCCAGCCCATTCCAGCTCACCCCAGCCCCTTCAGCCCACTTCAGCCCAGCGCAGCCAGCTTTAGCAAGGTCTGTTCCACTTTAGCCCAGCCCAGCCCACTTTAGCCCACTTCAGACCAGTTTTGCCCTGGCCAGACCAACTTAGCTCAGCCCAGCCCAGTTCAGACCTGTCCCAACCAATTTAGCACAGTTCTGCAGCGTTTAGCCCAATTCAGACCATCCAGCACACCATAGCCCTTTTGAGCACACTTCAGCCCACTTCAGACCAGCCCAGCACACTTTAGACCAGTTCAGCCTAGTTTATCCCAATTCACATCTATCCAGAACACTTTGTCACAGTTAAGCCCAATTCAGACCAGTCCAGCCCACTTTAGCCCAACGCAGCCCAGCCCACTACAGTTTAGCCCACTTTAGCCCTTCCCAGACCAATGTAGCGTACTTTAGGCCAGCTCAGTCCAGCCCAGTTTAGCCCAATCCATCTTATCCCTGCCCAATTTAACCCAGTTCAGCCCACTTTACAGCCCAGCCCACTGCAGCTCAGCGCAGACAAGCTGAGCCCTATTAGGCCCACTTTAGCACAGTTCAGCCTGGTTTAGCACAGCCCAGCCAAGACATGATCAGCCACTTCAAGCCAGTTTACCTCAGTTCAGCCCAGTTCAGCCCAGCCCAGCAAAATTTACTCCAATTCGGCCCAGTCCAGTCACTTTCAGACAAGCTCAGATCTGTCTAACCCAGTGAAGCCCCCTTCAGCCACTCCAGCACCGTTCAGCCCAGTTTGGCCCACTTCAGGAGAGTTTAGACCACTTTGGCCCACTTCAGACCAGTCCAGCCCAGTTTAGCCCACTTCAGCACAGTTTAGCCTTGTCCAGCCCAGCAGAGCTCAGCCCACCCTCGCTTGCTACAGGCAAAACGGCTCGTTTGCTACACAGCATGGCTTGGCACTACTTTGGCCCAATTCAGACCAGTCCAGCCCACTTTAGCTCAGTCCAGTGCAATTAAGCCCACCCAAGAACAGTTTAGCCCAGTCCAGCACATTTTGGCCCACTTCAGACCTCTCCAGACCACTTTAGCCCAGCACAGCCCAGTTTAGCCCAGTGCACACCAGTCCAGCCCAGCTTATCTCACTTCAGACACTTTACCCCACTTCAGTCCAGGCCACATTAGCCCTGTCCAGCTCACCCCAGCCCCTTCAGCCCACTTCAGCCCAGCGCAGCCAGCTTTAGCAAAGTCCGTTCCACTTTAGCCCAGCCCACTTCAGACCAGTTTTGCCCTGGCCAGACCAACTTAGCTCAGCCCAGCCCAGTTCAGACCTGTCCCAACCAATTTAGCACAGTTCTGCAGCGTTTAGCCCAATTCAGACCATCCAGCACACCATAGCCCTTTTGAGCACACTTCAGCCCACTTCAGACCAGCCCAGCACACTTTAGACCACTTCAGCCTAGTTTATCCCAATTCACATCTATCCAGAACACTTTGTCACAGTTAAGCCCAATTCAGACCAGTCCAGCCCACTTTAGCCCAACGCAGCCCAGCCCACTACAGTTTAGCCCACTTTAGCCCTTCCCAGACCAACGTAGCGTACTTTAGGCCAGCTCAGTCCAGCCCAGTTTAGCCCAGTCCATCTTATCCCTGCCCAATTTAACCCAGTTCAGCCCACTTCACAGCCCAGCCCACTGCAGCTCAGCGCAGACAAGCTGAGCCCAATTAGGCCAACTTTAGCACAGTTCAGCCTGGTTTAGCCCAGCCCAGCCAAGACATGATCAGCCACTTCAAGCCAGTTTACCTCAGTTCAGCCCAGTTCAGCCCAGCCCAGCAAAATTTACTCCAATTCGGCCCAGTCCAGTCACTTTCAGACAAGCTCAGATCTGTCTAACCCAGTGAAGCCCCCTTCAGCCCACTTCAGCCACTCCAGCACCGTTCAGCCCAGTTTGGCCCACTTCAGGAGAGTTTAGACCACTTTGGCCCACTTCAGACCAGTCCAGCCCAGTTTAGCCCACTTCAGCACAGTTTAGCCTTGTCCAGCCCAGCAGAGCTCAGCCCACCCTCGCTTGCTACAGGCAAAACGGCTCGTTTGCTACACAGCATGGCTCGGCACTACTTTGGCCCAATTCAGACCAGTCCAGCCCACTTTAGCTCAGTCCAGTGCAATTAAGCCCACCCAAGAACAGTTTAGCCCAGTCCAGCACATTTTGGCCCACTTCAGACCTCTCCAGACCACTTTAGCCCAGCACAGCCCAGTTTAGCCCAGTGCACACCAGTCCAGCCCAGCTTATCTCACTTCAGACACTTTACCCCACTTCAGTCCAGGCCACATTAGCCCTGTCCAGCCCATTCCAGCTCACCCCAGCCCCTTCAGCCCACTTCAGCCCAGCGCAGCCAGCTTTAGCAAGGTCCGTTCCACTTTAGCCCAGCCCAGCACACTTCAGACCAGTTTTGCCCTGGCCAGACCAACTTAGCTCAGCCCAGCCCAGTTCAGACCTGTCCCAACCAATTTAGCACAGTTCTGCAGCGTTTAGCCCAATTCAGACCATCCAGCACACCATAGCCCTTTTGAGCACACTTCAGCCCACTTCAGACCAGCCCAGCACACTTTAGACCAGTTCAGCCTAGTTTATCCCAATTCACATCTATCCAGAACACTTTGTCACAGTTAAGCCCAATTCAGACCAGTCCAGCCCACTTTAGCCCAACGCAGCCTAGCCCACTACAGTTTAGCCCACTTTAGCCCTTCCCAGACCAACGTAGCGTACTTTAGGCCAGCTCAGTCCAGCCCACTTTAGCCCAATCCATCTTATCCCTGCCCAATTTAACCCAGTTCAGCCCACTTTACAGCCCAGCCCACTGCAGCTCAGCGCAGACAAGCTGAGCCCAATTAGGCCCACTTTAGCACAGTTCAGCCTGGTTTAGCACAGCCCAGCCAAGACATGATCAGCCACTTCAAGCCAGTTTACCTCAGTTCAGCCCAGTTCAGCCCAGCCCAGCAAAATTTACTCCAATTCGGCCCAGTCCAGTCACTTTCAGACAAGCTCAGATCTGTCTAACCCAGTGAAGCCCCCTTCAGCCCACTTCAGCCACTCCAGCACCGTTCAGCCCAGTTTGGCCCACTTCAGGAGAGTTTAGACCACTTTGGCCCACTTCAGACCAGTCCAGCCCAGTTTAGCCCACTTCAGCACAGTTTAGCCTTGTCCAGCCCAGCAGAGCTCAGCCCACCCTCGCTTGCTACAGGCAAAACGGCTCGTTTGCTACACAGCATGGCTTGGCACTACTTTGGCCCAATTCAGACCAGTCCAGCCCACTTTAGCTCAGTCCAGTGCAATTAAGCCCACCCAAGAACAGTTTAGCCCAGTCCAGCACATTTTGGCCCACTTCAGACCTCTCCAGACCACTTTAGCCCAGCACAGCCCAGTTTAGCCCAGTGCACACCAGTCCAGCCCAGCTTATCTCACTTCAGACACTTTACCCCACTTCAGTCCAGGCCACATTAGCCCTGTCCAGCTCACCCCAGCCCCTTCAGCCCACTTCAGCCCAGCGCAGCCAGCTTTAGCAAGGTCCCTTCCACTTTAGCCCAGCCCAGCACACTTCAGACCACTTCAGACCAGTTTTGCCCTGGCCAGACCAACTTAGCTCAGCCCAGCCCAGTTCAGACCTGTCCCAACCAATTTAGCACAGTTCTGCAGCGTTTAGCCCAATTCAGACCATCCAGCACACCATAGCCCTTTTGAGCACACTTCAGCCCACTTCAGACCAGCCCAGCACACTTTAGACCAGTTCAGCCTAGTTTATCCCAATTCACATCTATCCAGAACACTTTGTCACAGTTAAGCCCAATTCAGACCAGTCCAGCCCACTTTAGCCCAACGCAGCCCAGCCCACTACAGTTTGGCCCACTTTAGCCCTTCCCAGACCAACGTTGCGTACTTTAGGCCAGCTCAGTCCAGCCCAGTTTAGCCCAATCCATCTTATCCCTGCCCAATTTAACCCAGTTCAGCCCACTTTACAGCCCAGCCCACTGCAGCTCAGCGCAGACAAGCTGAGCCCAATTAGGCCCACTTTAGCACAGTTCAGCCTGGTTTAGCACAGCCCAGCCAAGACATGATCAGCCACTTCAAGCCAGTTTACCTCAGTTCAGCCCAGTTCAGCCCAGCCCAGCAAAATTTACTCCAATTCGGCCCAGTCCAGTCACTTTCAGACAAGCTCAGATCTGTCTAACCCAGTGAAGCCCCCTTCAGCCCACTTCAGCCACTCCAGCACCGTTCAGCCCAGTTTGGCCCACTTCAGGAGAGTTTAGACCACTTTGGCCCACTTCAGACCAGTCCAGCCCAGTTTAGCCCACTTCAGCACAGTTTAGCCTTGTCCAGCCCAGCAGAGCTCAGCCCACCCTCGCTTGCTACAGGCAAAACGGCTCGTTTGCTACACAGCATGGCTCAGCACTACTTTGACCCAATTCAGACCAGTCCAGCCCACTTTAGCTCAGTCCAGTGCAATTAAGCCCACCCAAGAACAGTTTAGCCCAGTCCAGCACATTTTGGCCCACTTCAGACCTCTCCAGACCACTTTAGCCCAGCACAGCCCAGTTTAGCCCAGTGCACACCAGTCCAGCCCAGCTTATCTCACTTCAGACACTTTACCCCACTTCAGTCCAGGCCACATTAGCCCTGTCCAGCCCATTCCAGCTCACCCCAGCCCCTTCAGCCCACTTCAGCCCAGCGCAGCCAGCTTTAGCAAGGTCCGTTCCACTTTAGCCCAGTCCAGCCCACTTCAGACCAGTTTTGCCCTGGCCAGACCAACTTAGCTCAGCCCAGCCCAGTTCAGACCTGTCCCAACCAATTTAGCACAGTTCTGCAGCGTTTAGCCCAATTCAGACCATCCAGCACACCATAGCCCTTTTGAGCACACTTCAGCCCACTTCAGACCAGCCCAGCACACTTTAGACCACTTCAGCCTAGTTTATCCCAATTCACATCTATCCAGAACACTTTGTCACAGTTAAGCCCAATTCAGACCAGTCCAGCCCACTTTAGCCCAACGCAGCCTAGCCCACTACAGTTTAGCCCACTTTAGCCCTTCCCAGACCAACGTAGCGTACTTTAGGCCAGCTCAGTCCAGCCCACTTTAGCCCAATCCATCTTATCCCTGCCCAATTTAACCCAGTTCAGCCCACTTTACAGCCCAGCCCACTGCAGCTCAGCGCAGACAAGCTGAGCCCAATTAGGCCCAGTTTAGCACAGTTCAGCCTGGTTTAGCACAGCCCAGCCAAGACATGATCAGCCACTTCAAGCCAGTTTACCTCAGTTCAGCCCAGTTCAGCCCAGCCCAGCAAAATTTACTCCAATTCGGCCCAGTCCAGTCACTTTCAGACAAGCTCAGATCTGTCTAACCCAGTGAAGCCCCCTTCAGCCCACTTCAGCCACTCCAGCACCGTTCAGCCCAGTTTGGCCCACTTCAGGAGAGTTTAGACCACTTTGGCCCACTTCAGACCAGTCCAGCCCAGTTTAGCCCACTTCAGCACAGTTTAGCCTTGTCCAGCCCAGCAGAGCTCAGCGCACCCTCGCTTGCTACAGGCAAAACGGCTCGTTTGCTACACAGCATGGCTTGGCACTACTTTGGCCCAATTCAGACCAGTCCAGCCCACTTTAGCTCAGTCCAGTGCAATTAAGCCCACCCAAGAACAGTTTAGCCCAGTCCAGCACATTTTGGCCCACTTCAGACCTCTCCAGACCACTTTAGCCCAGCACAGCCCAGTTTAGCCCAGTGCACACCAGTCCAGCCCAGCTTATCTCACTTCAGACACTTTACCCCACTTCAGTCCAGGCCACATTAGCCCTGTCCAGCCCATTCCAGCTCACCCCAGCCCCTTCAGCCCACTTCAGCCCAGCGCAGCCAGCTTTAGCAAGGTCCGTTCCACTTTAGCCCAGCCCAGCCCACTTCAGACCAGTTTTGCCCTGGCCAGACCAACTTAGCTCAGCCCAGCCCAGTTCAGACCTGTCCCAACCAATTTAGCACAGTTCTGCAGCGTTTAGCCCAATTCAGACCATCCAGCACACCATAGCCCTTTTGAGCACACTTCAGCCCACTTCAGACCAGCCCAGCACACTTTAGACCAGTTCAGCCTATTTTATCCCAATTCACATCTATCCAGAACACTTTGTCACAGTTAAGCCCAATTCAGACCAGTCCAGCCCACTTTAGCCCAACGCAGCCTAGCCCACTACAGTTTAGCCCACTTTAGCCCTTCCCAGACCAACGTAGCGTACTTTAGGCCAGCTCAGTCCAGCCCACTTTAGCCCAATCCATCTTATCCCTGCCCAATTTAACCCAGTTCAGCCCACTTTACAGCCCAGCCCACTGCAGCTCAGCGCAGACAAGCTGAGCCCAATTAGGCCCAGTTTAGCACAGTTCAGCCTGGTTTAGCACAGCCCAGCCAAGACATGATCAGCCACTTCAAGCCAGTTTACCTCAGTTCAGCCCAGTTCAGCCCAGCCCAGCAAAATTTACTCCAATTCGGCCCAGTCCAGTCACTTTCAGACAAGCTCAGATCTGTCTAACCCAGTGAAGCCCCCTTCAGCCCACTTCAGCCACTCCAGCACCGTTCAGCCCAGTTTGGCCCACTTCAGGAGAGTTTAGACCACTTTGGCCCACTTCAGACCAGTCCAGCCCAGTTTAGCCCACTTCAGCACAGTTTAGCCTTGTCCAGCCCAGCAGAGCTCAGCCCACCCTCGCTTGCTACAGGCAAAACGGCTCGTTTGCTACACAGCATGGCTTGGCACTACTTTGGCCCAATTCAGACCAGTCCAGCCCACTTTAGCTCAGTCCAGTGCAATTAAGCCCACCCAAGAACAGTTTAGCCCAGTCCAGCACATTTTGGCCCACTTCAGACCTCTCCAGACCACTTTAGCCCAGCACAGCCCAGTTTAGCCCAGTGCACACCAGTCCAGCCCAGCTTATCTCACTTCAGACACTTTACCCCACTTCAGTCCAGGCCACATTAGCCCTGTCCAGCTCACCCCAGCCCCTTCAGCCCACTTCAGCCCAGCGCAGCCAGCTTTAGCAAGGTCCCTTCCACTTTAGCCCAGCCCAGCACACTTCAGACCACTTCAGACCAGTTTTGCCCTGGCCAGACCAACTTAGCTCAGCCCAGCCCAGTTCAGACCTGTCCCAACCAATTTAGCACAGTTCTGCAGCGTTTAGCCCAATTCAGACCATCCAGCACACCATAGCCCTTTTGAGCACACTTCAGCCCACTTCAGACCAGCCCAGCACACTTTAGACCACTTCAGCCTAGTTTATCCCAATTCACATCTATCCAGAACACTCTGTCACAGTTAAGCCCAATTCAGACCAGTCCAGCCCACTTTAGCCCAACGCAGCCCAGCCCACTACAGTTTAGCCCACTTTAGCCCTTCCCAGACCAACGTAGCGTACTTTAGGCCAGCTCAGTCCAGCCCAGTTTAGCCCAATCCATCTTATCCCTGCCCAATTTAACCCAGTTCAGCCCACTTTACAGCCCAGCCCACTGCAGCTCAGCGCAGACAAGCTGAGCCCAATTAGGCCCACTTTAGCACAGTTCAGCCTGGTTTAGCACAGCCCAGCCAAGACATGATCAGCCACTTCAAGCCAGTTTACCTCAGTTCAGCCCAGTTCAGCCCAGCCCAGCAAAATTTACTCCAATTCGGCCCAGTCCAGTCACTTTCAGACAAGCTCAGATCTGTCTAACCCAGTGAAGCCCCCTTCAGCCCACTTCAGCCACTCCAGCACCGTTCAGCCCAGTTTGGCCCACTTCAGGAGAGTTTAGACCACTTTGGCCCACTTCAGACCAGTCCAGCCCAGTTTAGCCCACTTCAGCACAGTTTAGCCTTGTCCAGCCCAGCAGAGCTCAGCCCACCCTCGCTTGCTACAGGCAAAACGGCTCGTTTGCTACACAGCATGGCTTGGCACTACTTTGGCCCAATTCAGACCAGTCCAGCCCACTTTAGCTCAGTCCAGTGCAATTAAGCCCACCCAAGAACAGTTTAGCCCAGTCCAGCACATTTTGGCCCACTTCAGACCTCTCCAGACCACTTTAGCCCAGCACAGCCCAGTTTAGCCCAGTGCACACCAGTCCAGCCCAGCTTATCTCACTTCAGACACTTTACCCCACTTCAGTCCAGGCCACATTAGCCCTGTCCAGCCCATTCCAGCTCACCCCAGCCCCTTCAGCCCACTTCAGCCCAGCGCAGCCAGCTTTAGCAAGGTCCGTTCCACTTTAGCCCAGCCCAGCCCACTTCAGACCAGTTTTGCCCTGGCCAGACCAACTTAGCTCAGCCCAGCCCAGTTCAGACCTGTCCCAACCAATTTAGCACAGTTCTGCAGCGTTTAGCCCAATTCAGACCATCCAGCACACCATAGCCCTTTTGAGCACACTTCAGCCCACTTCAGACCAGCCCAGCACACTTTAGACCACTTCAGCCTAGTTTATCCCAATTCACATCTATCCAGAACACTTTGTCACAGTTAAGCCCAATTCAGACCAGTCCAGCCCACTTTAGCCCAACGCAGCCCAGCCCACTACAGTTTAGCCCACTTTAGCCCTTCCCAGACCAACGTAGCGTACTTTAGGCCAGCTCAGTCCAGCCCACTTTAGCCCAATCCATCTTATCCCTGCCCAATTTAACCCAGTTCAGCCCACTTTACAGCCCAGCCCACTGCAGCTCAGCGCAGACAAGCTGAGCCCAATTAGGCCCACTTTAGCACAGTTCAGCCTGGTTTAGCACAGCCCAGCCCAGCCAAGACATGATCAGCCACTTCAAGCCGGTTTACCTCAGTTCAGCCCAGCCCAGCAAAATTTACTCCAATTCGGCCCAGTCCAGTCACTTTCAGACAAGCTCAGATCTGTCTAACCCAGTGAAGCCCCCTTCAGCCCACATCAGCCACTCCAGCACCGTTCAGCCCAGTTTGGCCCACTTCAGGAGAGTTTAGACCACTTTGGCCCACTTCAGACCAGTCCAGCCCAGTTTAGCCCACTTCAGCACAGTTTAGCCTTGTCCAGCCCAGCAGAGCCCAGCCCACCCTCGCTTGCTACAGGCAAAACGGCTCGTTTCCTACACAGCATGGCTTGGCACTACTTTGGCCCAATTCAGACCAGTCCAGCCCACTTTAGCTCAGTCCAGTGCAATTAAGCCCACCCAAGAACAGTTTAGCCCAGTCCAGCACATTTTGGCCCACTTCAGACCTCTCCAGACCACTTTAGCCCAGCACAGCCCAGTTTAGCCCAGTGCACACCAGTCCAGCCCAGCTTATCTCACTTCAGACACTTTACCCCACTTCAGTCCAGGCCACATTAGCCCTGTCCAGCTCACCCCAGCCCCTTCAGCCCACTTCAGCCCAGCGCAGCCAGCTTTAGCAAGGTCCGTTCCACTTTAGCCCAGCCCAGCCCACTTCAGACCAGTTTTGCCCTGGCCAGACCAACTTAGCACAGCCCAGCCCAGTTCAGACCTGTCCCAACCAATTTAGCACAGTTCTGCAGCGTTTAGCCCAATTCAGACCATCCAGCACACCATAGCCCTTTTGAGCACACTTCAGCCCACTTCAGACCAGCCCAGCACACTTTAGACCAGTTCAGCCTAGTTTATCCCAATTCACATCTATCCAGAACACTTTGTCACAGTTAAGCCCAATTCAGACCAGTCCAGCCCACTTTAGCCCAACGCAGCCCAGCCCACTACAGTTTGGCCCACTTTAGCCCTTCCCAGACCAACGTAGCGTACTTTAGGCCAGCTCAGTCCAGCCCAGTTTAGCCCAATCCATTTTATCCCTGCCCAATTTAACCCAGTTCAGCCCACTTTACAGCCCAGCCCACTGCAGCTCAGCGCAGACAAGCTGAGCCCAATTAGGCCCACTTTAGCACAGTTCAGCCTGGTTTAGCACAGCCCAGCCCAGCCAAGACATGATCAGCCACTTCAAGCCAGTTTACCTCAGTTCAGCCCAGCCCAGCAAAATTTACTCCAATTCGGCCCAGTCCAGTCACTTTCAGACAAGCTCAGATCTGTCTAACCCAGTGAAGCCCCCTTCAGCCCACTTCAGCCACTCCAGCACCGTTCAGCCCAGTTTGGCCCACTTCAGGAGAGTTTAGACCACTTTGGCCCACTTCAGACCAGTCCAGCCCAGTTTAGCCCACTTCAGCACAGTTTAGCCTTGTCCAGCCCAGCAGAGCTCAGCCCACCCTCGCTTGCTACAGGCAAAACGGCTCGTTTGCTACACAGCATGGCTTGGCACTACTTTGGCCCAATTCAGACCAGTCCAGCCCACTTTAGCTCAGTCCAGTGCAATTAAGCCCACCCAAGAACAGTTTAGCCCAGACCAGCACATTTTGGCCCACTTCAGAACTCTCCAGACCACTTTAGCCCAGCACAGCCCAGTTTAGCCCAGTGCACACCAGTCCAGCCCAGCTTATCTCACTTCAGACACTTTACCCCACTTCAGTCCAGGCCACATTAGCCCTGTCCAGCTCACCCCAGCCCCTTCAGCCCACTTCAGCCCAGCGCAGCCAGCTTTAGCAAGGTCCCTTCCACTTTAGCGCAGCCCAGCACACTTCAGACCACTTCAGACCAGTTTTGCCCTGGCCAGACCAACTTAGCTCAGCCCAGCCCAGTTCAGACCTGTCCCAACCAATTTAGCACAGTTCTGCAGCGTTTAGCCCAATTCAGACCATCCAGCACACCATAGCCCTTTTGAGCACACTTCAGCCCACTTCAGACCAGCCCAGCACACTTTAGACCAGTTCAGCCTAGTTTATCCCAATTCACATCTATCCAGAACACTTTGTCACAGTTAAGCCCAATTCAGACCAGTCCAGCCCACTTTAGCCCAACGCAGCCCAGCCCACTACAGTTTAGCCCACTTTAGCCCTTCCCAGACCAACGTAGCGTACTTTAGGCCAGCTCAGTCCAGCCCACTTTAGCCCAATCCATCTTATCCCTGCCCAATTTAACCCAGTTCAGCCCACTTTACAGCCCAGCCCACTGCAGCTCAGCGCAGACAAGCTGAGCCCAATTAGGCCCACTTTAGCACAGTTCAGCCTGGTTTAGCACAGCCCAGCCCAGCCAAGACATGATCAGCCACTTCAAGCCAGTTTACCTCAGTTCAGCCCAGTTCAGCCCAGCCCAGCAAAATTTACTCCAATTCGGCCCAGTCCAGTCACTTTCAGACAAGCTCAGATCTGTCTAACCCAGTGAAGCCCCCTTCAGCCCACTTCAGCCACTCCAGCACCGTTCAGCCCAGTTTGGCCCACTTCAGGAGAGTTTAGACCACTTTGGCCCATTTCAGACCAGTCCAGCCCAGTTTAGCCCACTTCAGCACAGTTTAGCCTTGTCCAGCCCAGCAGAGCCCAGCCCACCCTCGCTTGCTACAGGCAAAACGGCTCGTTTGCTACACAGCATGGCTTGGCACTACTTTGACCCAATTCAGACCAGTCCAGCCCACTTTAGCTCAGTCCAGTGCAATTAAGCCCACCCAAGAACAGTTTAGCCCAGTCCAGCACATTTTGGCCCACCTCAGACCTCTCCAGACCACTTTAGCCCAGCACAGCCCAGTTTAGCCCAGTGCACACCAGTCCAGCCCAGCTTATCTCACTTCAGACACTTTACCCCACTTCAGTCCAGGCCACATTAGCCCTGTCCAGCCCATTCCAGCTCACCCCAGCCCCTTCAGCCCACTTCAGCCCAGCGCAGCCAGCTTTAGCAAGGTCCGTTCCACTTTAGCCCAGCCCAGCCCACTTCAGACCAGTTTTGCCCTGGCCAGACCAACTTAGCTCAGCCCAGCCCAGTTCAGACCTGTCCCAACCAATTTAGCACAGTTCTGCAGCGTTTAGCCCAATTCAGACCATCCAGCACACCATAGCCCTTTTGAGCACACTTCAGCCCACTTCAGACCAGCCCAGCACACTTTAGACCACTTCAGCCTAGTTTATCCCAATTCACATCTATCCAGAACACTTTGTCACAGTTAAGCCCAATTCAGACCAGTCCAGCCCACTTTAGCCCAACGCAGCCCAGCCCACTACAGTTTAGCCCACTTTAGCCCTTCCCAGACCAACGTAGCGTACTTTAGGCCAGCTCAGTCCAGCCCACTTTAGCCCAATCCATCTTATCCCTGCCCAATTTAACCCAGTTCAGCCCACTTTACAGCCCAGCCCACTGCAGCTCAGCGCAGACAAGCTGAGCCCAATTAGGCCCACTTTAGCACAGTTCAGCCTGGTTTAGCACAGCCCAGCCCAGCCAAGACATGATCAGCCACTTCAAGCCAGTTTACCTCAGTTCAGCCCAGTTCAGCCCAGCCCAGCAAAATTTACTCCAATTCGGCCCAGTCCAGTCACTTTCAGACAAGCTCAGATCTGTCTAACCCAGTGAAGCCCCCTTCAGCCCACTTCAGCCACTCCAGCACCGTTCAGCCCAGTTTGGCCCACTTCAGGAGAGTTTAGACCACTTTGGCCCATTTCAGACCAGTCCAGCCCAGTTTAGCCCACTTCAGCACAGTTTAGCCTTGTCCAGCCCAGCAGAGCCCAGCCCACCCTCGCTTGCTACAGGCAAAACGGCTCGTTTGCTACACAGCATGGCTTGGCACTACTTTGACCCAATTCAGACCAGTCCAGCCCACTTTAGCTCAGTCCAGTGCAATTAAGCCCACCCAAGAACAGTTTAGCCCAGTCCAGCACATTTTGGCCCACCTCAGACCTCTCCAGACCACTTTAGCCCAGCACAGCCCAGTTTAGCCCAGTGCACACCAGTCCAGCCCAGCTTATCTCACTTCAGACACTTTACCCCACTTCAGTCCAGGCCACATTAGCCCTGTCCAGCCCATTCCAGCTCACCCCAGCCCCTTCAGCCCACTTCAGCCCAGCGCAGCCAGCTTTAGCAAGGTCCGTTCCACTTTAGCCCAGCCCAGCCCACTTCAGACCAGTTTTGCCCTGGCCAGACCAACTTAGCTCAGCCCAGCCCAGTTCAGACCTGTCCCAACCAATTTAGCACAGTTCTGCAGCGTTTAGCCCAATTCAGACCATCCAGCACACCATAGCCCTTTTGAGCACACTTCAGCCCACTTCAGACCAGCCCAGCACACTTTAGACCACTTCAGCCTAGTTTATCCCAATTCACATCTATCCAGAACACTTTGTCACAGTTAAGCCCAATTCAGACCAGTCCAGCCCACTTTAGCCCAACGCAGCCCAGCCCACTACAGTTTAGCCCACTTTAGCCCTTCCCAGACCAACGTAGCGTACTTTAGGCCAGCTCAGTCCAGCCCACTTTAGCCCAATCCATCTTATCCCTGCCCAATTTAACCCAGTTCAGCCCACTTTACAGCCCAGCCCACTGCAGCTCAGCGCAGACAAGCTGAGCCCAATTAGGCCCACTTTAGCACAGTTCAGCCTGGTTTAGCACAGCCCAGCCCAGCCAAGACATGATCAGCCACTTCAAGCCAGTTTACCTCAGTTCAGCCCAGTTCAGCCCAGCCCAGCAAAATTTACTCCAATTCGGCCCAGTCCAGTCACTTTCAGACAAGCTCAGATCTGTCTAACCCAGTGAAGCCCCCTTCAGCCCACTTCAGCCACTCCAGCACCGTTCAGCCCAGTTTGGCCCACTTCAGGAGAGTTTAGACCACTTTGGCCCATTTCAGACCAGTCCAGCCCAGTTTAGCCCACTTCAGCACAGTTTAGCCTTGTCCAGCCCAGCAGAGCCCAGCCCACCCTCGCTTGCTACAGGCAAAACGGCTCGTTTGCTACACAGCATGGCTTGGCACTACTTTGACCCAATTCAGACCAGTCCAGCCCACTTTAGCTCAGTCCAGTGCAATTAAGCCCACCCAAGAACAGTTTAGCCCAGTCCAGCACATTTTGGCCCACCTCAGACCTCTCCAGACCACTTTAGCCCAGCACAGCCCAGTTTAGCCCAGTGCACACCAGTCCAGCCCAGCTTATCTCACTTCAGACACTTTACCCCACTTCAGTCCAGGCCACATTAGCCCTGTCCAGCCCATTCCAGCTCACCCCAGCCCCTTCAGCCCACTTCAGCCCAGCGCAGCCAGCTTTAGCAAGGTCCGTTCCACTTTAGCCCAGCCCAGCCCACTTCAGACCAGTTTTGCCCTGGCCAGACCAACTTAGCTCAGCCCAGCCCAGTTCAGACCTGTCCCAACCAATTTAGCACAGTTCTGCAGCGTTTAGCCCAATTCAGACCATCCAGCACACCATAGCCCTTTTGAGCACACTTCAGCCCACTTCAGACCAGCCCAGCACACTTTAGACCACTTCAGCCTAGTTTATCCCAATTCACATCTATCCAGAACACTTTGTCACAGTTAAGCCCAATTCAGACCAGTCCAGCCCACTTTAGCCCAACGCAGCCCAGCCCACTACAGTTTAGCCCACTTTAGCCCTTCCCAGACCAACGTTGCGTACTTTAGGCCAGCTCAGTCCAGCCCACTTTAGCCCAATCCATCTTATCCCTGCCCAATTTAACCCAGTTCAGCCCACTTTACAGCCCAGCCCACTGCAGCTCAGCGCAGACAAGCTGAGCCCAATTAGGCCCACTTTAGCACAGTTCAGCCTGGTTTAGCCCAGCCCAGCCAAGACATGATCAGCCACTTCAAGCCAGTTTACCTCAGTTCAGCCCAGTTCAGCCCAGCCCAGCAAAATTTACTCCAATTCGGCCCAGTCCAGTCACTTTCAGACAAGCTCAGATCTGTCTAACCCAGTGAAGCCCCCTTCAGCCCACTTCAGCCACTCCAGCACCGTTCAGCCCAGTTTGGCCCACTTCAGGAGAGTTTAGACCACTTTGGCCCACTTCAGACCAGTCCAGCCCAGTTTAGCCCACTTCAACACAGTTTAGCCTTGTCCAGCCCAGCAGAGCCCAGCCCACCCTCGCTTGCTACAGGCAAAACGGCTCGTTTGCTACACAGCATGGCTTGGCACTACTTTGGCCCAATTCAGACCAGTCCAGCCCACTTTAGCTCAGTCCAGTGCAATTAAGCCCACCCAAGAACAGTTTAGCCCAGTCCAGCACATTTTGGCCCACTTCAGACCTCTCCAGACCACTTTAGCCCAGCACAGCCCAGTTTAGCCCAGTGCACACCAGTCCAGCCCAGCTTATCTCACTTCAGACACTTTACCCCACTTCAGTCCAGGCCACATTAGCCCTGTCCAGCTCACCCCAGCCCCTTCAGCCCACTTCAGCCCAGCGCAGCCAGCTTTAGCAAGGTCCGTTCCACTTTAGCCCAGCCCAGCCCACTTTAGCCCACTTCAGACCAGTTTTGCCCTGGCCAGACCAACTTAGCTTAGCCCAGCCCAGTTCAGACCTGTCCCAACCAATTTAGCACAGTTCTGCAGTGTTTAGCCCAATTCAGACCATCCAGCACACCTTAGCCCTCTTCAGCCCACTTCAGCCCACTTCAGACCAGCCCAGCACACTTTAGACCAGTTCAGCCTAGTTTATCCCAATTCACATCTATCCAGAACACTTTGTCACAGTTAAGCCCAATTCAGACCAGTCCAGCCCACTTTAGCCCAACGCAGCCCAGCCCACTACAGTTTAGCCCACTTTAGCCCTTCCCAGACCAACGTAGCGTACTTTAGGCCAGCTCAGTCCAGCCCAGTTTAGCCCAATCCATCTTATCCCTGCCCAATTTAACCCAGTTCAGCCCACTTTACAGCCCAGCCCACTGCAGCTCAGCGCAGACAAGCTGAGCCCAATTAGGCCCACTTTAGCACAGTTCAGCCTGGTTTAGCACAGCCCAGCCAAGACATGATCAGCCACTTCAAGCCAGTTTACCTCAGTTCAGCCCAGTTCAGCCCAGCCCAGCAAAATTTACTCCAATTCGGCCCAGTCCAGTCACTTTCAGACAAGCTCAGATCTGTCTAACCCAGTGAAGCCCCCTTCAGCCCACTTCAGCCACTCCAGCACCGTTCAGCCCAGTTTGGCCCACTTCAGGAGAGTTTAGACCACTTTGGCCCACCTCAGACCAGTCCAGCCCAGTTTAGCCCACTTCAGCACAGTTTAGCCTTGTCCAGCCCAGCAGAGCTCAGCCCACCCTCGCTTGCTACAGGCAAAACGGCTCGTTTGCTACACAGCATGGCTTGGCACTACTCTGGCCCAATTCAGACCAGTCCAGCCCACTTTAGCTCAGTCCAGTGCAATTAAGCCCACCCAAGAACAGTTTAGCCCAGTCCAGCACATTTTGGCCCACTTCAGACCTCTCCAGACCACTTTAGCCCAGCACAGCCCAGTTTAGCCCAGTGCACACCAGTCCAGCCCAGCTTATCTCACTTCAGACACTTTACCCCACTTCAGTCCAGGCCACATTAGCCCTGTCCAGCTCACCCCAGCCCCTTCAGCCCACTTCAGCCCAGCGCAGCCAGCTTTAGCAAGGTCCGTTCCACTTTAGCCCAGCCCAGCCCACTTTAGCCCACTTCACACCAGTTTTGCCCTGGCCAGACCAACTTAGCTCAGCCCAGCCCAGTTCAGACCTGTCCCAACCAATTTAGCACAGTTCTGCAGCGTTTAGCCCAATTCAGACCATCCAGCACACCATAGCCCTTTTGAGCACACTTCAGCCCACTTCAGACCAGCCCAGCACACTTTAGACCACTTCAGCCTAGTTTATCCCAATTCACATCTATCCAGAACACTTTGTCACAGTTAAGCCCAATTCAGACCAGTCCAGCCCACTTTAGCCCAACGCAGCCCAGCCCACTACAGTTTAGCCCACTTTAGCCCTTCCCAGACCAACGTAGCGTACTTTAGGCCAGCTCAGTCCAGCCCACTTTAGCCCAATCCATCTTATCCCTGCCCAATTTAACCCAGTTCAGCCCACTTTACAGCCCAGCCCACTGCAGCTCAGCGCAGACAAGCTGAGCCCAATTAGGCCCACTTTAGCACAGTTCAGCCTGGTTTAGCACAGCCCAGCCAAGACATGATCAGCCACTTCAAGCCAGTTTACCTCAGTTCAGCCCAGTTCAGCCCTGCCCAGCAAAATTTACTCCAATTCGGCCCAGTCCAGTCACTTTCAGACAAGCTCAGATCTGTCTAACCCAGTGAAGCCCCCTTCAGCCCACTTCAGCCACTCCAGCACCGTTCAGCCCAGTTTGGCCCACTTCAGGAGAGTTTAGACCACTTTGGCCCACTTCAGACCAGTCCAGCCCAGTTTAGCCCACTTCAACACAGTTTAGCCTTGTCCAGCCCAGCAGAGCCCAGCCCACCCTCGCTTGCTACAGGCAAAACGGCTCGTTTGCTACACAGCATGGCTTGGCACTACTTTGGCCCAATTCAGACCAGTCCAGCCCACTTTAGCTCAGTCCAGTGCAATTAAGCCCACCCAAGAACAGTTTAGCCCAGTCCAGCACATTTTGGCCCACTTCAGACCTCTCCAGACCACTTTAGCCCAGCACAGCCCAGTTTAGCCCAGTGCACACCAGTCCAGCCCAGCTTATCTCACTTCAGACACTTTACCCCACTTCAGTCCAGGCCACATTAGCCCTGTCCAGCTCACCCCAGCCCCTTCAGCCCACTTCAGCCCAGCGCAGCCAGCTTTAGCAAGGTCCGTTCCACTTTAGCCCAGCCCAGCCCACTTTAGCCCACTTCAGACCAGTTTTGCCCTGGCCAGACCAACTTAGCTCAGCCCAGCCCAGTTCAGACCTGTCCCAACCAATTTAGCACAGTTCTGCAGCGTTTAGCCCAATTCAGACCATCCAGCACACCTTAGCCCTCTTCAGCCCACTTCAGCCCACTTCAGACCAGCCCAGCACACTTTAGACCAGTTCAGCCTAGTTTATCCCAATTCACATCTATCCAGAACACTTTGTCACAGTTAAGCCCAATTCAGACCAGTCCAGCCCACTTTAGCCCAACGCAGCCCAGCCCACTACAGTTTAGCCCACTTTAGCCCTTCCCAGACCAACGTAGCGTACTTTAGGCCAGCTCAGTCCAGCCCACTTTAGCCCAATCCATCTTATCCCTGCCCAATTTAACCCAGTTCAGCCCACTTCACAGCCCAGCCCACTGCAGCTCAGCGCAGACAAGCTGAGCCCAATTAGGCCCACTTTAGCACAGTTCAGCCTGGTTTAGCACAGCCCAGCCAAGACATGATCAGCCACTTCAAGCCAGTTTACCTCAGTTCAGCCCAGTTCAGCCCAGCCCAGCAAAATTTACTCCAATTCGGCCCAGTCCAGTCACTTTCAGACAAGCTCAGATCTGTCTAACCCAGTGAAGCCCCCTTCAGCCCACTTCAGCCACTCCAGCACCGTTCAGCCCAGTTTGGCCCACTTCAGGAGAGTTTAGACCACTTTGGCCCACTTCAGACCAGTCCAGCCCAGTTTAGCCCACTTCAACACAGTTTAGCCTTGTCCAGCCCAGCAGAGCTCAGCCCACCCTCGCTTGCTACAGGCAAAACGGCTCGTTTGCTACACAGCATGGCTTGGCACTACTTTGACCCAATTCAGACCAGTCCAGCCCACTTTAGCTCAGTCCAGTGCAATTAAGCCCACCCAAGAACAGTTTAGCCCAGTCCAGCACATTTTGGCCCACTTCAGACCTCTCCAGACCACTTTAGCCCAGCACAGCCCAGTTTAGCCCAGTGCACACCAGTCCAGCCCAGCTTATCTCACTTCAGACACTTTACCCCACTTCAGTCCAGGCCACATTAGCCCTGTCCAGCCCATTCCAGCTCACCCCAGCCCTTTCAGCCCACTTCAGCCCAGCGCAGCCAGCTTTAGCAAGGTCCGTTCCACTTTAGCTCAGCCCAGCCCACTTTAGCCCACTTCAGACCAGTTTTGCCCTGGCCAGACCAACTTAGCTCAGCCCAGCCCAGTTCAGACCTGTCCCAACCAATTTAGCACAGTTCTGCAGCGTTTAGCCCAATTCAGACCATCCAGCACACCATAGCCCTTTTGAGCACACTTCAGCCCACTTCAGACCAGCCCAGCACACTTTAGACCAGTTCAGCCTAGTTTATCCCAATTCACATCTATCCAGAACACTTTGTCACAGTTAAGCCCAATTCAGACCAGTCCAGCCCACTTTAGCCCAACGCAGCCCAGCCCACTACAGTTTAGCCCACTTTAGCCCTTCCCAGACCAACGTACCGTACTTTAGGCCAGCTCAGTCCAGCCCACTTTAGCCCAATCCATCTTATCCCTGCCCAATTTAACCCAGTTCAGCCCACTTCACAGCCCAGCCCACTGCAGCTCAGCGCAGACAAGCTGAGCCCAATTAGGCCCACTTTAGCACAGTTCAGCCTGGTTTAGCACAGCCCAGCCCAGCCAAGACATGATCAGCCACTTCAAGCCAGTTTACCTCAGTTCAGCCCAGTTCAGCCCAGCCCAGCAAAATTTACTCCAATTCGGCCCAGTCCAGTCACTTTCAGACAAGCTCAGATCTGTCTAACCCAGTGAAGCCCCCTTCAGCCCACTTCAGCCACTCCAGCACCGTTCAGCCCAGTTTGGCCCACTTCAGGAGAGTTTAGACCACTTTGGCCCACTTCAGACCAGTCCAGCCCAGTTTAGCCCACTTCAGCACAGTTTAGCCTTGTCCAGCCCAGCAGAGCTCAGCCCACCCTCGCTTGCTACAGGCAAAACGGCTCGTTTGCTACACAGCATGGCTCAGCACTACTTTGACCCAATTCAGACCAGTCCAGCCCACTTTAGCTCAGTCCAGTGCAATTAAGCCCACCCAAGAACAGTTTAGCCCAGTCCAGCACATTTTGGCCCACTTCAGACCTCTCCAGACCACTTTAGCCCAGCACAGCCCAGTTTAGCCCAGTGCACACCAGTCCAGCCCAGCTTATCTCACTTCAGACACTTTACCCCACTTCAGTCCAGGCCACATTAGCCCTGTCCAGCCCATTCCAGCTCACCCCAGCCCCTTCAGCCCACTTCAGCCCAGCGCAGCCAGCTTTAGCAAGGTCCGTTCCACTTTAGCCCAGCCCAGCCCACTTTAGCCCACTTCACACCAGTTTTGCCCTCGCCAGACCAACTTAGCTCAGCCCAGCCCAGTTCAGACCTGTCCCAACCAATTTAGCACAGTTCTGCAGCGTTTAGCCCAATTCAGACCATCCAGCACACCATAGCCCTTTTGAGCACACTTCAGCCCACTTCAGACCAGCCCAGCACACTTTAGACCAGTTCAGCCTAGTTTATCCCAATTCACATCTATCCAGAACACTTTGTCACAGTTAAGCCCAATTCAGACCAGTCCAGCCCACTTTAGCCCAACGCAGCCCAGCCCACTACAGTTTAGCCCACTTTAGCCCTTCCCAGACCAACGTAGCGTACTTTAGGCCAGCTCAGTCCAGCCCACTTTAGCCCAATCCATCTTATCCCTGCCCAATTTAACCCAGTTCAGCCCACTTTACAGCCCAGCCCACTGCAGCTCAGCGCAGACAAGCTGAGCCCAATTAGGCCCACTTTAGCACAGTTCAGCCTGGTTTAGCACAGCCCAGCCAAGACATGATCAGCCACTTCAAGCCAGTTTACCTCAGTTCAGCCCAGTTCAGCCCAGCCCAGCAAAATTTACTCCAATTCGGCCCAGTCCAGTCACTTTCAGACAAGCTCAGATCTGTCTAACCCAGTGAAGCCCCCTTCAGCCCACTTCAGCCACTCCAGCACCGTTCAGCCCAGTTTGGCCCACTTCAGGAGAGTTTAGACCACTTTGGCCCACTTCAGACCAGTCCAGCCCAGTTTAGCCCACTTCAACACAGTTTAGCCTTGTCCAGCCCAGCAGAGCTCAGCCCACCCTCGCTTGCTACAGGCAAAACGGCTCGTTTGCTACACAGCATGGCTTGGCACTACTTTGACCCAATTCAGACCAGTCCAGCCCACTTTAGCTCAGTCCAGTGCAATTAAGCCCACCCAAGAACAGTTTAGCCCAGTCCAGCACATTTTGGCTTTTTCTAGAGCTAACCATTTGCCTCCAGGCACCCTCTACTGTGTCCTCAGACATTCTGGCTCAAATACTACATTGGAATGCTACATCTCAAACCCCTTCCTGCCATTCTGACATTGTCCCCCACGCCCTCGCCTCTTACAGGAATCCCTCTACTTACCTTGCGTAGTGCCATTCGTGTCGAGGCCGCCTCTCTGCTCGGATCTCCCACAGCAGACGCCAGTCATGTTGCTGCCCTTGCCAAGTTGCTCTTCATTATCTGACAGAAGCAAAAAAAGGGCAACACGTTGTGTTGGCCATCAGCTCCAGCACCCCAGGTATCCAGCCCAGCCTTTCCCTTGCCTTCCTTCTGCCTCCTCCCAAGCTCCTCACACCATGCTTGCTTGTCTCAAAGCAACTCCAGAGTCTGATGCAGGGCCTCTTCTCCCCTGCGTGCCCTAGGAGTTCAACAGAAGCCAATTGCCATGGTTCTTGCATAAGTGATCAACTCCACAATCCTTCTGCTTATCCCTCTGACTCACTTCAAGCACTCATCCGACTCCCAACATGAAAGACAAGACCTGCAATACCAAACAAATACTAAATCTTTTTGCCATGTTCTTCTAAACATGAGGGCATCACACAAAATGAAACCCTTTACCTTTTCATAGCTGGAACTGGAAGCTGGATGAAACCCTTAGAAGGCTCCTGCTGATGTGACTGAAAAAAAAGCTGTTCTCTGCTTTATGTTTGTAAGTAAGGAACACGAATGCCTGACCAGCTTTTAACCAGCCAACACAAGCACTCAGTATATAAAGGACTAAGTTCCAAGAACAAGCTTAACACTTTCAGTTCTAGCAGTGAGTTGGAAGCACCAAAACAGCTCACAAGCTAATGCACTCATTAAAACAGTCAAGCTGTACTACCCTGCCCACTATAAGATGGTGCTAAAAAAAGTCCCACTTAATTTTTCTCATCCCCATGGTGTATTTCAAATCTCTTTCTGCTATCCTGATGCTGTTTCCCCCATCTGTTCTGTGGAAAACTTTTCTTTCTGCTTAGTTTTTATAGTGTCATAAGTCTCAAACTAAAGTTGTTGCTCAGATCTCCCACACTGGACACATGGGTGTTTACTGCACCCACCCAATTTATTTTTATCATTTGCAGTAACAGGAGTAAAAGGAAAAAATAAAAGAACTGCCACACAACATTCTGTAGACTAAGACAAGGAAATTCCCTGAAATATTTATTATATGCAGACTGTAATGAACAAGCACTCTGTAATTTAGAGTTTTAAAATGAGAAATATACAAGCTGAAAAGCATTCTTTTATCTTTCCCTGCCAAAAGTCATCAGTTATTTAACAGTCACTACATCCTAAAAGAACATTAATATTATGTTTGTTATTCTTTAGACCCAAGTGTCCAACTTAGTTTTTGAAAGAGCACAAACCCAAAGGCACTCTTGAAGTAACTCTTAAACATATAAATGGAATGTTTGTTTAGTAACCACTGTTATAACTATTTTATGAGAAATAAAAGACAAGTAATAAGAACATAAACTGTAAACAAATTTTTCTTTAAGTTCTGTGGCTAAGAGCAATAAAAACACTTACCTGAACACCACCACTAACAACAGCATCTTAAGTAAAACCACAGCACAAAAAAATTCATTAATACAAGAAGATGCAAAACCAAAGATGGCTTAAAAAATTTAGCTCAGAAAAAATCATTTCAAAGAACTCAAAAAACAAAAGCAATACACACATCATTAAAACCACAAAACACCCCAAAGACCTTACCTTGAATAGCAACAAATCCTAAAGAAGACCCTTACTCTGAAGCTGTGCCTTATATACCCCAGGCCCTACTCACAACCCCCCCCAGTGCCCTGGCTCAGGTGTGGGGCAAACCAGCTGCTGGGATAAAAACAGCCTGACAAGGTGCACCTGGTTTTTGTTGTTTTGGGTTTGGTTTCTTGGCTGCTCTCTGATTTTAACTTCTTGGGTTTCTTTTTGGGGCTTAGATTTACATTCAAAATTCTCAGATTCCATAGCTTCACTTTTATGAAGCTGGGCTCAAAACTATACTTGGTTTCAGACTGGGTGGGGGTTTTCTGTCTCACATTCTAGGGCTTAGTCTCAAAGAGGTTTTCTTCCACACAGACTGGCTCAGGCTCATATACTTAAACAGCACAGACACTCTAGTTCAGATTTAGGCTCAATTTGGCATTGACTGGCTCACCCAACCACACGAGTCTCACATCGAGACTAACACAGGCTTCCTGGTTCAGACTCGCTCTCACATTCTAACTAAACAAAGACATTCAGGTGATTTAGCCAAGGTGAGCAAAGCTTAGACCACCCAAGCAGCAATTTATTTTAGGGTCTTGTCATTTTCATAAAGCTGCAATTACTTTTTGTTGGTGGTGTATTCCAGGGGGTGTACACGTTAGAATAAAGGGATGGAAAAGCTCTGAGGGCTAGTGGATGAGTAGTAAAGTGACAGGAGAGAGAGATGGGACTTCCTGAGGGAAGGGTGCAGCTTCTGTATCTCTGTCAGTGTGTGCATGTTCCCTTTACTTTTCTAGGTGCTGCAGATAACTCGAGGGAGGTGAAGCTGCAAACTCAGGAGGGCTGTGAGAAGATCGGGGGTTGTGTGTGTTGGGGGTGCTTAATTGTTGAGAAGAGCATGGCAAAGGGGTTCAGTATTTGTGCTCGGTGTTGCAGGGCTGCCCTCTACCTTTGGAGTTGGATGAGTGCTTGAAGTGAGTCAGGTAAGGAGGATAGTGGGGTCGGTCCCTTTTTGCAAGCAGGGTGATCATTTGTCTCTATTGTACTCCTAGGACCTGGAGGTGAGGAGAGGCTCAGTGTCGGACTCCACTGTGGGTTTGGAACAGGCAAGCACAATGTTGATGAGCTTTGAAGGAGGAAGAGGGCTGTTACAGAGCAGGCCAGCACTGGTGGGTGGGGTGGTGGTGATGATGGTGGCCAGCACAGTGTGTTCCTGTTTGCTCGTTTGTTTGCTGCAGGTGATAAAGAGAAACTTGGCAGCTGTGGCAAGATCACAGGACTCTGATGTGGGTGTTCTGAGCATCAAGGCCAGCTTGAAACCCATGGCACTATGGAAGCTAAGTAGAGGGACTGCTGCTTGGGGCTGGAGGGTGGGGGACAAGGTCCGGATGGCAGGAAGGGGTTTGAAATGTAGCATGGGGCTGAGGGAAAGGCAGGGGGTTACTCTGTAGCATGAGCTTACATGGGTAGGGCAGCTACAGCTTGACTGTGTTAGGGAGGGAGGGTGTCACCCCCAGCCCTTCCCTCAGTGACCTGGGTCAGGGGTGGGGCAAACCCCCAGCTGGGATAAGAGCACCCTGACGATCCACAGCTGGGTCTTGTTTCATCTGGTTCTGGTTCATTGCCTGCTCCCCGCCTTTAATTTTCTGGCTTTCATTGGCTTAGACTCATATTCAAGACTGGCAGACAGTGCAGGCTCCTTCTCACACAGACTGGCTCAGACTCATACTCACGTTTAAGCTGCACAGACATTCTCTGGCGCTGACTTCTCCTCACACTCACTTAGGCTCAGTCCGACACTGACTGGCTCATGCATCCACACAAATCTCACGTTGATTCTAACACAGAATTCCTGGTTCTGACTACCTGGCTAAGACTCCCTGGCTCAAACTCATCCTCACACTCGAGCTGAAAAATAACATTCAGATGACTCAGTCAAGGTGAGCCATGCTTGGAACACCCCAGTAGCAACTTATTTCAGGGTCGGCCAAAGCTTCTGTTTTTCTCTCCATGAGTGCCTGTTTCCATTTCTTTTTTAGGTGCCACACTTAAGTCAAGAGAGGTGAAGCTGCCAGCTGAGGAGGGCTGTCAGAAGGTTGTCTGCGTGAGTGGTGAGTAAGAGCTGAGAATAACATGGCAAAGGGTTCAGTAGTAGTGTTGGTTATTGCAGGTCTTGCGTTCTACTTCTGGAGTCAGATGAGTATTTGAGGTGAGTCGGAGAGGTAACAATAATGGTTGTGGGGTTGGTCATTTTCTACAAGCACCATGGTCATTTCTTTCTATTGTACTCCTAGGTCCTAGAGTGCAGGAGAAGCCCAGCATTGTATTCTGCAATAGATTGGGAGTAGGTGAGCATAATGTAAAGGCGAAGTAGAGTTACAGGAAAGGCTGGCATAGATGGCTGGGATGCTGGAGATGACGGCCAGCACAACGTGTTGCCCTTTTTTTGTTTCTGTCAGATGATGAAGAGCAACTTGGCAAGGGGAGCAACATGGCTGTCATCTGCTGTGGGAGTTCCGAGCAGTGAGGCCGCCTCGAGACACATGGCACTACGCACGCTAAGTAGAGGGCCTCCTGTAGGAGGTGAGGGCGTGGGGGACAATGTCAGAGTGGCAGGAAGGGGTTTGAGATGTAGCATTCCAATGTAGTATTTGAGCCAGAATGTCTGAGGACACAGTAGAGGGTGCCTGGAGGTAAATGGTCAGAGTCTGGGGTGTTGTGTTGGGGACAATAGGAAATAATGGTCCGTGGTGAAACACACCAAGATGGGCAAGTACTGTTAGTTCTCTTTGGCTCCCTCTTGTGGTGTACTGCTTGGGCTTTTCCCGAAAAGTCCGGCTTTGGTGCCTACCCGGGAAGTTGTGCTTTAGAACTGCCTGGAAAAGTCGTGACCCTTGCAGACCTTCCTAGACATTGTCGGCCACTTCTTGCGACGTGGGCTGGCCCCCTGCGTGGCAAAGAGCGTGCCTGCTTGCGAGTATGGAAGCCCGAGCCTCATGCCGTGTGAGGGAGGCAGAAGCTCATCCCACCCAGGCGACCGTTGCCTGCGCGGGGACGCCCGCTAAGGTTGAGCCTGCCACCTCACACGGCCATGATGATTCTCGGAGCTGGTTTGTGTATGGTCCTCACAGGGTCCTTGGGGTTCGTAAGTCTGTTCTCATGGGTTCAGCAGTAGCAGTCTTTTTTTCTCTTTCTTAGTAGCTGGTGCAGCACTGTGTTTTGACTTCCAGCCTGGGAACAGAGCTGATAACACAAATGTTTTAGTCTGAGCAAGGACTTTCTGATCCTCATGCTCTGCCAGGGAGGAGGGAAAGCCGGGAGGAAGCAGAGAACAGGACACCTGACCCAAGCTAGCCAAAGAGGTATTCCGTACCACAGCACATCATGCCCAGGATCTAACTGTGAGTTACCTGGAAGGGCTAGAGACTGCAGGGTTGGATGAGGTATGGGTTGGTGCTCAGTTTGGCTGGGGGGCAGGCGAGTTATCTGTCGACTGGTGGTGAGGTGTTGTATTCTCTTCCCTTGTTATTTCCCTTATTATTATCATTATTGGTGGTAGCAGTAGTGACTTGTGTTCTACCTTAATTAATAACTCTTCTTAACTCAACTTGTGGGATTTGCATTCTTTTCGATTCTCCTCTCTGTCCCCCCAGGAGTAGGGGGAGGGCAAGAAGGGGGGGGAGTGAGAGAGCAATTGCGTGATTTATGGCTGACCTTGTATAAACCACCACGGTTGTTTTACTATTAATCTTGTCAGATCTGTTGTTATCTCAACCCTTCGAGCTCCACGTTGGGTGCCAAAAAGAACCCATGACAGTAAGATAAGCAACCATGAGAAGTATCCTTCACTATCTCTATAGTATCCCATGTTAATAAACTAGTTGAGAGTTCTCTGTTTGTCTCTGGTTTTCTTTTAGCTGGAGCTCTTGCGCTCTGGAACGTAGGTGGTGGGTTTCTATAATCAGTGTAGCTGTCTACTCCTCGTGATCTGTGTGAATGGACAGAAGAGCTCTGGGAATAAGCTTGTAATTAATGAGTCAGGGCCAGAGAGTCTGCTTGTGAGTGGGTGTGATAGTATATCAAGAGTCAGTGTCTGAGCCAGAGTGTCTGAGTGTCTCCAGGCTGCTTTCGTATCTCTGTTATCTTGACATCCTGTTTCATTGGTTAGGACATAGTCTGTGCATTTTCATGCTCTTGGGTCTTGAATTTTGGGTCGTGCTCATGGGTCTTCATGCTTTTTGCATGTCCATCATGTCAGGTTTTGTGGTTGTTTTTGGAAACACATGGTCATGTTGAACTTTGTTCTCAGGCTCCTGAGGAGACCTGTTGTGTTGCTCTTGCGGCTGTGCAGGTGATCTGGGTGGATGTAGTGTTCCATCTGGGAGGTAGTCTACCTCTTCAGATTTTTCTCTCTTATTTTGGTTTCTCAGAGTCTGTAGTGTTCTTTGTGTGTGTGTGTGATTGCCTTGAGTTGCTCTGCTCATGGTCAGTAGTTGGGCCAGGTGGAGCATCTGTAGTGCAAGTCTATGTGTACTACGATTAGAGGCAAATCTTGTGCGTTTTCTTGGGATGGAGGTTACAGGTTCTGGGCTTATCAATAGTCTTTGGCGATAAAAGGTTGTGTGGTTATTAACTGAGTTGCTTTTTAGCAACTCGGTGGTAATTTTGCAGTTGTTTTTTCAGATATCTGTTATGAATCAGTTGTCAACGTGATGAAAGTAGTCTTGCATCAAGGAGCTGTGGCAGAGATGCACAGCAATCGGTAGAGACTCGTACAGACCCCATAGCGATCACATAACGACCACACCATGATGGGCTGGGGGGGGCGGTGTGGCGCCCGGGTGTCTCGCTGCTGCCATCTTGTGTCCAGAGTTCGGTACTGCAGCCCGGGCTCCGCGCATGAGCCGTGGTGCTCCCTTTGTCCCCTCTGCTGTCCCCGGAAGTGGCCCGTGTCACGTGGTGGCCGCCGCGGTTGCGGGTTGATGTGCGGGCATGCCCGCGGGGTGCTCGTGGCCGCAGCCCGGTGTTGGCGCGCCGGCTCCGGTCCCTCCGCGCGCCGTTTCGGTGCCGCATGCGCAGCGCCCGGGAGCAGCATGGCGGCGGGCAGGGTCCGGGTCCGGGTCCGGGTCCCGGCAGCGGCGGCAGCAGCTGAGGTCCGAGCGCGCCGGGGTTATCGGGGAGGCGAGCGGGCCCGGCGGCCCGCCCGTCCGTCCGTGCCTTGGGCGGGCGCAGAGGGGCGGCTCCTGCCCGCTGGCTGCCCGCGCGGGAAGCCTCACAGCGCCAGGGGCTCGGTACTGGGGGGAGTAAAGACCCGGGGCGGGGGTTACCCGGAGGTCCTTAATTCACACTGTGCCTTCACTGGCAGGGGAAGGGGCGGAGGTGGAAATACCCGATTAGGAAGCAGCCAAGGAATTCCCTGTTTCTTTCCTCTGATCTAAACGTGTGGGTGGCTTGGAAATGAGACTGTTCACTGGAGCTTGAAGGTGCTGAGAGATCTGGAGCCTGAAATTCTCCCTTCATGAAATGAGTCAGGTCTGCGGCAGCAGGGGCAGGGCTCATTGCCCTCCTTTTGTTCTGCAAATAGACCTTGCCGCGTTGTGCCCTAGGGGACCCCAGCCAGCTCATCGCAGCCTTTCCCTTGAGACTGTCAGTGAGGACTGCAGTTGCTGCTGCTGCTCCCCTGGTTTCCCCCGGTTTGGACACCGGCCTTGCTGCAGTAGCCATCAGGTTTCTTCATAAATGCTTGGTATTCTGGATGCAGAGACAGCGTTGTGAGGGAGCTGATCCAGATCTCAGTCTGTCTTGGGAGGTGCTTGTAGCAGGAGACGCATCGAGCTACCAGACTGGGTGGCTTTAGGGCTGCTCTGTTTATGCTGAATGATTTTAAAGTCTCAACCTGTTGAGAACAGACAAAATCTTTATGTGCTCTGCTGTTGATTTGCCCTGGTCGTCGAGCTGAAGGCTTTAGTTGTGGCAGCAGTTGGTCTAAGGGTTGCTCATGGAATTTTCTGCCATATAAAAATTATGCCGTCTGAAGATGAAACGGAGTTTGTCTCGTTAAAGCTTTACAAATGCCCTTTGAATCCTAGTGCTTTTAATGTATGAGACAGCTGTGGATGGCCCAGTGTGCAGCATGTGTCCATCACCCTACAGGACAGAATATGTTTGACCTGGCTGGTCAACAGCCGTGGTTTTCCCTCTCAAAGGGATGGGTAGCTGTCAGCAAAGATGTAGTATGTATGCTGCAAAGATGTAGTATGTATGCTGCACAGGTAGGAGGCTAGACTTGGGCAGGGCAGTACTTCCCGGGGGTGTTAATGCAACCGTGGGCGCTGCTGGCCAGGCCCTGGGCAGCGAGCTGACCTGGCAGGGAAGCGCAGCCACAAAGAGTGAGCGGACACACTGCCTCTGGGGTCGAAGAGCTCTGGGTGAGGGCCACAGCGCTTAGGTGAGGGGCTTTTCCTCGCTGTTTCCAAACAGCATAAAGAAATCTGGAAGCTGCCTGCTCTGCCCTTGCTGCTGTTGTTCACAGCTCTCAAATACAGTGACCTAAGGCACAGCACTTTGTTCTTTTCTTTTCTTGAAACCTGTGTTCTTTCAGGCTCACCTGTCACCGCATCCCTTGAAAGTGGTAATGTCACCACCCTAACCACGGAACTGCTTCGGGAGACCCTGGGAGTGGATGCAAGGGCTCATTTGGTCAGAAAAGGGGTGTTTTTTGAGTCACTTGTTTCCCGTGTTAGAACGGGTTTAGCTTCCAATTCCCAGCTACTGTTAGGAAATAACGCGCTGTGATCTTGCAGGTAAAGTGCCCAGAGAATACGCTGGAGTAAGCACAGAAACTGCAAGAGATGACGACCTCCTGCATGGATGTCTGCATCGCAGGGGCTGCGCTGCCACGCAGAAACCAGGTACCTGATGGCTCCCTCCCACCCCAGCAGGACCCTGAGCAGCAGTTCACAGAGGGCAAGAGAGAATGAACCCCAAGTGGTATTACCTGTAGGTTTAGGGCCACAGAGTCGGCAGCAGGTGTCAGCAGAGGCAGGACGTGTGGGGGCCGTGCAGCCCGGCATCCCGGCCGGGAGGAGCAGGGCCAGCCTGTGGGGCTGCAGGATGGGCACAGGCTACGTGTACAGGGCTGGTGCCCAGCGCCACCAACTCGCTGGTACTTAAGGGTTTCTCTGGCACCTCCTCCTCCTGCGTAGCAGATTTTATCCCCGTTTGGTCTTCAGTGTCGATCTGCTGGCTAAATAAATGGCGGCAGAACTTTCCATTTGGCACTTCCCAAACCGGTGTTTGGTGGCGAGCAGTGGTGCTCAGCAGCTGTGCTGAAACCTAAGCTAAGCGAGGTGGAAGATGTGATAGCTGGTATTAGACGCACCAGCCTGTCAGCCTCGTCAGTGTTGGTGCTGTGGTGGACTCACGTCAGCGGTTTCTTGAGCTGAAGAAAAACCCGGTTCTTGTTGTTCGGTAAATAAAAGAACCCTTCTGTTTCAGAGCAGCGTGCTCTCGCGTGGACACTGTGCGTGCCGGAACAGACCCTTTCGGGAGCTCCAGAAGATTTTTTTACCTCTTTCTTTCAGCTGCAAGACCAGAAAGAAAAGAGAAGTTTCTGCTAATGGGAAGCAACAGAGGAGAGCGGAGGTATGTCTGGTAATTGTAGCAGATGCTCCTCGGACGTTGCCAAGAGAGGAAATGCATTTACCCTCTGCTTTCACCAATTGGTCTGTGGTTTGCCTGTAGTTATCCTTCCCGCTTCTGCATTTTATAGAATCCTGGAATGGTTCATGTTGGAAGGGACCTTAAAGCTCATACAGTTCCAACCCCTGCCCACGGGCGGGCAGGGACACCTCACACTAGAGCAGCTTGCTCCAAGCCCCTGTGTCCTACCTGGCCTAGAACACTGCCGGGGACGGGGCAGCCACAGCTTCTCTGGGCACCCCGTGCCAGCGCCTCAGCACCCTCACAGGGAAGAGCTTCTGCCTGAGAGCCCGTCTCAGTCTCCCCTCGGGCAGGTTCAAGCCATTCCCCCTTGGCCTGTCCCTACACGCCCTTGTCCAAAGCCCCTCTCCAGGTTTCTTGTGGCCCCTGTAGGCACTGGAGCTGCTCTAAGGTTTCCCCCTCTTAAGGAACCTGTTATTCTCCAGGCCAAACAAGCCCATCTCTCTCAGCCTGGCTGCGGAGCAGAGGTGCTCCAGCCCTCTCAGCATCTCCATGGTTTCCTCTGGCTCACTTGCGCGGCTCCACGTCCCTCTGGAGTTGGGGCCCAAGATCTGGATGCAGGACTTTGTTTCCTCTTACATTGGCATAAATGCAGAGTGTCCCTTCAACAGCTGGACAGATCTAGATCCTCCTATAGGAACACCTGGGGCCGGTAAATCGGAGCAAAACCACGTCCTCTGCTTGAACAAGGACGGAATTATTTTGTTCAACTTGCGTGCTTAATTCAAGAAGTTTTTTTCCCTTCCAGTCAAGTACATTCATGTAATTGAAAGCATTGTCACAGGAAATCTCAGCTTGATTTGCTTTCCTGATTTGAGACCATTGCATTGCTTTTTGCCTAAGCAGCAATCGGTTTGCTTGCAGGCTGTTTTGCAGCAGCTCTGCGGGGAATTACCACTGTTTTTCTCATCATCCTGTTGGATGTTGTAACAATGCAGCTCCCCAGTTTCCTCTTGATGTTCGGGTACTGCCAGCAGAGTTTACAGCTCTTGGTATTGTCTTTGTTGAATTAGTACCCATGCAGTCTTTCCAACCCAATGGGAGTCCACCAGAGTACTCCCAGTGTGCTGTCCTTGTTTACGGTGTCTTCCGTCTAGGTGATGTGCGCGACAGCTTGACAAAGCGTTGCTATCCTGACCCGCTTGTGTGGGCGGAGACTCGTGGGGCAGTTTCAGGGCTCAGAGTTGATTTTCCTGAGGGGGATCCCAGCTCTGCAGCAGAGGAGCTGCACTGCTGAGGAGAAGGCAAGGGCCGGAGGGAGGGAGAGCCGGGCACTGCAGGTCAGTCCCATTATTTTTCTGTAATGAGGGTGGTAAAGCACTGGCACAGGTTGCCCGGAGAGGTGGTGGATGCACAGTCCCTGGAGACATCCGAGGCCAGGCTGGATGTGGTTCTGAGCCCCCCGATGTAGTTGGAGATGTCCCTGCTCGTTGCAGGGGAGGGGTTGGACGAGGTGACCTTTAAAGGTTCCTTCCAGCCAAAACCGTTCTGTGATCCTATGGTTAGAACCCCAGGGCATGCAGGTGTTTCCCTGCAGCTGCTGAGGGTCTCTTTAAAACCCCAAAGCCACAGCTACCCTTCTTTCTTACGGAGGGGCTTCTCCTCCTCACGCTCTTTGGTGTGTCTGGTGCGATTGTGCCCTTGCTGAAGCTCGTCTTTGGTACCTTGAGCTAAAGTGCTTTGCTGGCATGACGTTCGGTTCATCTGGAGGAACATAGTGTAATGCAGCCAGGGAGGGGAAACTGGCTTGTTTGAAATACTGAGGTCTGCTCAGCGTGTGGTTCTCATTAAATGTTTGCTACCACAGGTACCGGTACCAGCGGGAGTAACACCCAGCTCTGGGCAAATTCGCTTGCATTTCAGCCTATTTGAACTGGTCACTTACCAGCATAGCGAGTGTCACATCCTGAAAGCAAGGCTCCTCCGGTGCAGCTGATGGACCCCTGAGCCCAGCAGGAGGCCTGAGGCTGCTTTGCCATCTGCCTATAGGAACAATGGCACTTGAACCGCAGCAGGGTGTAGAGCTTTCGTGTGCGTAGCCCCAAATGTATCTACCTTTCCTAGCCTGCCAGGCACGCAGCATCAGTGCGGGTTTCTAGTTCCCTAAAGGGTATTATCTGCCAAACATTTTACAGTGACAGGACTTCCGCTGTACCACAGCTGACGGGGGGCTCACAGACCAGAGCACACGCAGCCTAGTCCACAGATTCGCTTTCCCGACAGCCCCGGGCACCACTCGCAGGGACAGAGATGTGTATTTAGCCCCCGATTTCAAGGAGGTGCCGTAACAGCGCGGTGCCTGCAGGCAGACAGCACATTTCCAAGGGACCCCTCTCTACTGCTGCCTTTGCCGCAGCCTGGTGATCACAGAGCCCCGCAGGTGATGCGGGCTGCCCGGCGCGCGGTGTGCTCACGAACCCAGCCGTATAGGGACAGGGTCCTCGGGTGCCGCAGTGAAGCACGGCAAAGTGGCACGGGAGGAAGAGGTAAGGCCACTGGGGATGTGAATGGAAAACTCTTGTTATTGCTACTCGGTGCACACGCAGCAAGCGCTCTGCCTCTGCGTTCCGTGCACGCAGCAGCGTCCCCTCCTGTTCGGGGGCTGGTGCCAGAGCTTATCTGCTCCGTTGGTGGCATTCGTGTCGCCGCGCAGCTAGACATTGATGGGTGGCTATAACAGGTCGCTGCTCAGCTGCTCGCCTTAGAGAAAGGATTCCCTTTGTGCAGCTGCCTCTCACAGCTGGATGACTGCTGCAAAGGTTTGGAGCTCCACGACAGACAAGACTATTTATATTTAAAGATTCCTGCTTTTAATGAAGTCAGATAGTTGTCCTGAAAAAATAAAGACCTTACCAAGCCAGGAGCACATTGCTTTTGTCTTCTCTAATACTCTCTTACAGTCTCTTCCCTTCCCGTCTGTCTTCCCTTCCCTTCCCGTCTCTTGTACTCTTTTCTCTCCTGTTCTCCTCTATTCTCATAGTCTCTTCCATTTTCTTATAGTCTCTTCCCTTCCCTTCTGGTTCTGTTTTCTCAGATTCTTTTATATTCTCTTTCCATCTATTCTCCTAGTCTTTTCTAATCTCTATCCTCTTCTTCTCCCTTCTCTTGTATCCTTTCGCATTTTCTTCTATTCCCTTCTCTTTACTCTCTTCTCTTGTCCTGTATTCTCTTAGTCTCTTCCTCTCCCTTATATTCTCTTCTCTTTTATTCCCTTCTCTTTTCTTTTAAATTCTCTCCTCTTACGTTCTCTTCCCTTATCTTAGATTCTCTTATAGTCTCTTCTCAGATATTCCTTTCTCTTCTGTTCCCTTCTCTTTTGCTCTCTTAAGAGTCTCTTCCCTCTTTTATATTCTCTTCCCTTTTTTTGTAGTCCTACGTTTTCTTATTTTCTCCTCTATTGTCTTACAGTGTATAGTGTTTTCACTTATTCCTGTCTCTCTTCTATATTTGCTTACATATTGTTCTCTTAGATTCCCTTCTGTTTTATTTGCTGGTATACTCTTACAGTCTCTTCATTTCCTTTTCTTAGCTTCTCTAAATTTCTCTTCCCTTTTCCTGTGTGCTCTTCAATTTTTCTCTCTTGGCTTCTCTTAGATTCTCTACTCTGGTAATCTTAGATTCTCTTCTCTTCAATGATACTCTCTCCCCCTGTATTCTCTTCTGAGATGCTCTTCAGCTCTCTAATCTTAGATTCTGTTAGATCTCTTACGTTCCCTGGTATTCTTTTCCCCAGATGCTCTTCTCTAGTAATCTCTTAGGTCCTCTTCCCTTCTGTTCTCTTCCCCGTATTCAACTGTGTTCTTACCTTCTCTTCCATTAGATTGTCTCAGAACCTCTGCTCTTGTAGTCACTCTCATTCCGAAGGAAGGAAGGGGGGAGGGAGGGAGGGAAGGAAGGAAAAAAGGAAGGAGGGAAGCAAGGAGAGAGGGAAGGAGGGAGAGGAAAGAAGGAGGGAGGGAAAGAAGGAGCCATTTACGGCCATTTCTATCCCATTTTTGCCCTGTTCTCACCAGTTTAAGCCATTTTTTGGCTATTTCTCACCCATCTTAAACTTTTTTTTCCCATTTCTAAACCATTTTTGGCCATCTCTAACCCAAATTTGGCCACTTCTAACACATTTTGTGCCATTTTTTGCCACTTCTAACCAATTTCTGACCATTTCTAACCCGTTTTGAGCCATTTTTTGTAATTTCTAACCCATTTTAAGACATTTTGGCTTTTTTTTTTTTTAACACATTTTTCCCATTTCTAGCCTATTTTAATGTTGGTTTGGGGGGGGTGTTTGTATTTCTGAAGTGGTTTTGGCCATTTCCAACCCTTTTTTGCCAAATTCTGACCCATTTTAACGCTTTTATGCCCACTTCTAAGCCGTTTTGAGCTTTTATTTGCAATTTCTAAACTGTTTTCACCGTTTCTAACCCAGTTTTGGCCACTTCTAACCTGTTTAATGCCATTTTTTTCAATTTCTGCCTCTTTTTGGCCCGTTTCTGACTCTGTTTAAACCACTTTTTTCCTTTTCTAACGCATTTTTGCCCATTTGTCACCAGTTTTAAGCCAGTTTTGACCATTTCTTACCCATTTTTTGCCACTTCTAACATCATTTATGCCATTTTTAGCCCTTTGTAACCCTTTTGTGTCCGATTCTATCCTCTTTTAAGCTATTTGGCCCTTTCTAAACCATTTTTCTTCATTTCTAACCAATTTTTTGCCACTTCAAACACATTATTTCCCATTTCTTACCCATTTTAAGCCATTTTTTTTCTGTTTCTAACCCGCTTTCCCCCATTTCTAACCTGTTTTAAGCCATTTATGTCTATTTCTAAACTGGGCACGGGTCGCTGCTGCCATCCTGTGGCCAAAACGCGGTACTGCAGGTGTTGGGGGGGCAGGTGAGTGGCTCAGTGCGGCGCTAGCTGCTGCCATCCTGTGGCCAAAACGCGGTACTGCAGGTGTCGGAGACGGGGGGGGGAGGCCACCCCCAGGCTCCCATTGGCTGAGGCGCCTGTCAGTCACTCTCAGTCCCGCCCCGTTTCCGCTCTGCCCCCCCACGGCTCCCATTGGCTGAGGCGCCTATCAGTCACTCTCAGTCCCGCCCCGTTTCCGCTCCGCCCCCCCCCGGTACATTGGACCCCCCCGAATGGAATAAGCCCCCATCACTGCAGCCGCCTGCTGGTGTTATTTGGGATGGAGGGACCCCAAACATTTGTGGGGGGGCTTTGGGGGTTCCCAAACGCTTGGGACCTGTTTTGGGGGGGGGGGGGGAGGGTTGCTGGGTTCGGGGGCGGGGTCCAGAATTCGTCCCACTCCGGACCCGAACCCGCGTCTTAGCGGTTGCCGCGTGATAAGAGACGCGCTAAAGGGGGGTATATCCCATAATCCTCCTCACTAAAGGAGGGATATATCCCATGAGCCTTTGCGACAGGGGAGTATATCCCATAATCCTCTGCGGTAAGCAGGACATATAGTCCCTTTACCGCAGAGGATCATGGGATATACACCTAGCGCGGAGGTTCATGGGATATATTCCCCTAGCGGAGAGGATTATGGGATCTATTCCCACTTTTAGCGCGGAGCATTATGGGATTTATCCCCCTTCAGCGGGGAATAAAAACGGGAGTGTGGGGGGTGGGTGGTGTTGTTTCGGGTGCGGTAATTCGAGAGAGGAGCAGGTGAGTAGAGGATTGGGGGGGCAATCCTCTGAAGAAAGGGGGTAACAGCTGATTTGGGGCTGATTCCCCCACAAAGACCTTCCCATGAAGGGCTGTGCTTGCGGGGCCGGAGTCTGTCAGTCACTCTCCGTCCCGCCCCGCTTCTGCCCCCCCCCCACGGCTCCCATTGGCTGAGGCGCCTGTCTGTCACTCTCCGTCCCGCCCCGCTTCCGCGCCGCCCCCCCACGGCTCCCATTGGCTGAGGTGCCTGTCAGTCACTCTCCGTCCCGCCCCGTTTCCGCGCCGCCCCCCCACGGCTCCCATTGGCTGAGGTGCCTGTCAGTCACTCTCCGTCCCGCCCCGTTTCCGCTCTGCCCCCTTACGGCTCCCATTGGCTAAGGCGCCTGTCAGTCACTCTCAGTCCCGCCCTGTTTTCGCCCCGTTTCCACTCCGCCCCCCCATGGCTCCCATTGGCTGAGGTTCCTGTCAGTCACTCTCAGTCCCGCCCCGTTTCCGCTCTGCCCCCCCCCCCATGGCTCCCATTGGCTGAGGTTCCTGTCAGTCACTCTCAGTCCCGCCCCGTTTCCGCTCTGCCCCCCCACGGCTCCCATTAGCTGAGGCGCCTGTCAGTCACTCAGGAAAGCTTCGGCTCCGCTCGGGTCCCTCCGCGAGGCCCCCCCCTCCACGGGCGACCGCTGCCGCCCTTGGCTCCCTTCGGAAAGCTTCGGATCCGCTCGGGTACCTCCGCGAGGCCCCGCACCCCGCGGGCGGCCGCTGCCGTCCTCGGCTCCCTTCGGAAAGCTTCGGCTCCGCTCGGGTCCCTGCGGGAGGCCCCGCTCCCTTCTGGAAAGCTTCGGCTCCGCTGGTGTCCGAGTGGCTCCGAGGTTGTCCCAGAGGAGCCGACACCTAACAGTGCCCGCTTGTCACTCTCCATTTCCTCCCATTACCCTCCATAACTGGGAACGGCTCGGCACGGCTCGGCACGGCACGGCTCGGCACGGCACGGCTCGGCTCGGCACGGCACGGCTCGGCACGGCACGGCTCGGCACGGCACGGCACGGCTCGGCTCGGCTCGGCACGGCACGGCACGGCACGGCTCGGCACGGCTCGGCACGGCACGGCACGGCTCGGCACGGCTCGGCTCGGCTCGGCACGGCACGGCTCGGCTCGGCTCGGCTCGGCTCGGCACGGCTCGGCTCGGCTCGGCACGGCACGGCTCGGCACGGCTCGGCTCGGCTCCACCCTTGTCCTCTATTAACTCCCTATTACCTCCCCATTGCCTCCCCTTACCTCCCGCTCTCCCCTAAGTCCCCCCCTTTGCCCTACATGGGATTCTGTGGGGGGATTTGAGGCTCTGGAGTCCCACTATGGGGATCTATGGGGGGATTTGGGGGTCTGGAGACCCTACATGGGGTTCTGGGGGGGGGATTAGGGAGAATATGGGGTTCTGGAGTCCCTACATGGGGGTCTATATGGGGCTTTGGGCGTCTGGAGTACAATTATGGGGATCTATGGGGGGATTTGGGAGTCTGGAGACCCTACAGGGGGGTATATAGTGTGATGGAGATCCTTCATGGGGTTCCATGGGGGAATATGGGAGGATACGGGGGTCTGGAGTCACATTATGGGTGTCGATGGGGGGGATTTGGGGGTCTGGAGTCCCTGCATGGGGGTCTGAGGGGGGATTAGGGGGCATATGGCAGTCTGGAGTCACTACATGGGGTTCTGTGCTGGTTTGGAGACCCTTCATGGGAGTCTGTGGGGGGATATGGTGTGTCTATTGGGGGATTAAGGGGGACATGGGCGGCTGGAGTTCCTACATGGGTGCCTATTGTGGTCTGGGGACCCTTCATGGGGTTCTGTGGGGGAATATGGGGGGAATTTGTGGTCCTGAAGTCTCGCCATGGGGTTCTGTGGGAGAATACGGGGGGATTTGGGCATCTGGAGTCCCTACATGGGGGTCTGAGGGGGGATTAGGGTGCATACGGCCGTCGGGAGTCACTACTTGGGGTTCTGTGGTGGTTTGGAGACCTTTTCTGGGGGTCTGTTGGGTGATTAAGGGGGACATGGGCGTCTGGAGTCCCTAGATGGGGGCCTATAGTGCTCTAGAGACCCTTCATGGAGTTCTGTGGGGGAATATGGGAGGATATGGGGGGATTTGGAGTCCCTACATGGGGGTCTATGGGGGAATATGAGGGGAATTTTAGGGTCTCGAGTCCTATTATGGAGGTCTCTGGGGGACTATGGGAGTCTGGAGTGCCAACATGGCATTCTTTGGGGGGATATGGGGGGAGACAGGGTGTCTATGGGGCGATATGGATGGCTGGACTCCGTAAATGGGATTCTATGAGGTCTATGGGGGGGATATGAGGTGTTTAGAGGGGGATATGGGGGGAGTTGAGGGTCTGGAGGCCCATAATGGGGTCTGTCGGCATCTATGGGGGGATTAGGGAGATACGGGGGTCGATGGTGGGTCGGAGAAAACTCCAGGAACAAACTCGCCAACAAAGGGTTCAAGGTTCAAGCAGGTATTCTTTATTGCGGCGCCGGCAGACACGGGGGACAGCTCCTCCGAACCTGTGTCTCCGAATTGCTAAACAAGCCGTCCTTCTGTAGTCACTGAGCACACATACTCATTACGGACAGACATGCATATCATAGAATCATACAATAGTTACGGTTGGATGGAACCTTCAGATCATCCGGGTCCAAACCCCTGCCGTGGGCAGGGACACCTCACACTAAACCATCCCACCCAAGGCCTCATCCAGCCTGGCCTTGAACACTGCCAGGGATGGAGCACTCACAACCTCCCTGGGCAACCCCTTCCAGTGCCTCAGCACCCTCACAGGAAAGAATTTCCTCCTTAGATCCAATCTAAACTTCCCCTGTTTCAGTTTGAACCCGTTACCCCTTGTCCTGTCAAGGGACAAGGGGGGGGTCTATGGGGGTCTATAGGGGTCTATGGGGGCCTGTGGGTGGTCTATAGTGGGTTTATGGGGGTCTATTGGGGGTCTATGGGGCACCTGTTGGGGGTCTATGGGGGTTTATGGGAGTCTGGGGGGGTCTATAGGGGTTTATGGGGGTCTATAGGGGTCTGTGGGGGGTCTGTAGCGGGTTTATGAGGGTCTATTGGCGGTCTATGATGCACCTGTGGGGGTCTATGGGGGGTTTATGGGGGTCTATAGGGGGTTTATGGGGGTCTGGGGGGATCTTTAGGGATCTATGTGGGCCTGTGGAGGGTCTATAGTGGGTTTATGGGGGTCTGTTGGGGGTCTATGGGGCATCTGTTGGGGGTCTATAGGGGGTTTATGGGGGTCTATAGGGGGTTTATGGGGGTCTGGGGGGGTCTATGGGGGTCTATGGGGCTCTGGGGGGGGTCTATAGGGGATTTATGGGGGTCTGGGGGGGTCTATGGGGGTCTATAGGCTGTCTATGGGGGTCTATAGGCTATGGGGGTCTGGGGGGGTCTATAGTGGGTTTGTGGGGGTCTATTGTGGGTCTATGGGGCACCTGTTGGGGGTCTATAGGGGGTTTATGGGGGTCTGGGGGGTCTATAGGGGTTTATGGGGGTCTATAGGAGTCTGGGGGGGGTCTATAGTGGGTTTATGGGATTCTATTGGGGGTCTATGGGGCATCTGTTGGGGTCTATGGGGGGTTTATGGTGGTCTGGGGGGTCTATTGGGGTTTATGGGCGTCTATGGGGGGTCTATAGGGGATTTATGGGGGTCTGGGGGGGTCTATAGGGGATTTATGGGCGTCTATGGGGGGTCTATAGGGGGTTTATGGGGGTCTGGGGGGTCTATAGGGTGTCTATGGGGGTTTATGGGCGTCTGGGGGGGTCCTATAGTGGGTTTGTGGGGGTCTATTGTGGGTCTATGGGGCATCTGTTGGGGTTTATGGGGGTCTGGGGGGTCTATGGGGGTCTATAGGCTGTCTATGGCACTTTATGGGGGGCTATGGGGGTCTGGGGGGGGGTCTATAGTGGGTTTATGGGGGTCTATTGGGGGTCTATGGGGCATCTGTTTGGGTCTATGGGGTGTTTATGGGGGTCTGTGGGGGGGTCTATAGGGGGTTTATGGGGGTCTGGGGGGGTCTATGGGGCATCTATGGGGGTCTGTAGGGGTCTATGGGGGTCTGTGGGGGGTCTATAGGGGATTTATGGGTGGCCATGGGGGGTCTATAGGGGGTTTATGAGGGTCTGGGGGGGTATGTGGGGGTCTGTATGGGTTTATGGGGGTCTGTAGGAGTCTATGGGGGTCTGGGGGGGTCTATAGTGGGTTTATGGGGGTCTATTGGGGGTCTATGGGGCATCTGTTGGGGTCGATGGGGGGTTTATGGGGGTCTGGGGGGGTCTGTGGGGGGTCTATAGGGGGTTTATGGGGGTCTGGGGGGGTCTATGGGGCATCTATTGAGGGTCTATAGGGGTCTATGGGGGTCTATAGGGGGTTTATGGGGGCCTATGGGGCATCTATTTGGGGACTATGGGGGGTTTATGGGGGTCTGGGTGGGTCTATGGGCGTCTGGGGGGTTTCTATAGGAGTCTATGGGGCTCTATGGAGCTCTATGGAATGTATAGGGGTTTATATGGCTCTATGGAGTGTCTATAGGGGTTTATGCAGTGCCTATACGGATCTATGGGGTGTCTATAGGGGTCTGTGGGGCTCTATGTGGTGTCTATAAGGGCCTATAGGGGTGTCTATAGGGGGTCTAATGGGGTCTATGGTGCTCTATGGAGTGTATAGGAGTTTATATGGCTCTATGGAGTGCCTATAGGGGTCTATGCACTGCCTATACAGATCTATGGGGTGTCTATAGGTGTGTTTATAGGGGTCTATATGGCTCTATGGAGTGTTTATGGGGTCTGTGGGGCTCTATGAGGTATCTATAGGGGTGTCTATAGGGGTCTGTATGGCTCTCGCGTACATATAGGGGTCTATGGGGTGTCTATAGCCTATCTATAGGTGTCTATAGGGGTCTATGGGGTGTCTATAGCCTGCTTATAGGTGTCTATAGGCTGTCTATAGGGGTCTATGTGTGTCTATAGCCTGTCTATAGGTGTCTACAGGCTGTCTATAGGGGTCTATGGGGTGTCTATAGCCTGTCTATAGGTGTCTACAGGCTGTCTATAGGGGTCTATGGGGTGTCTATAGCCTGTCCATAGGTGTCTATAGGTTGTTTATAGGGGTCTATGGGGGTCTATAGGAGCCAATGGGGTTCTACCTCAACCACGCAGGGGGCGGGCCAACAGCCCCATTCTCGCCTCCCATTTGTCTCCGCCCACCGCGGGTGGCCGCTGCCGCCCTCGGCTCCCTTCGGAAAGCTTCGGCTCCGCTCGGATCCCTGCGGAGGGGACTTTCCGAAAAGACATTTTGGCTTTTTTTTTTAACAGTTTTTTTCCCGTTTCTAGCCCATTTTAATGTTGGCTTTTTGTTTTTTTATTTCTAAAGTGGTTTTGGCCATTTCCAACCCATTTTTGCCAAATTCTGACCCATTTTAACGCTTTTAACGCTTTTATGCCCACTTCTAAACCGTTTTAAGCTTTTATTTGCAATTTCTAAACTGTTTTCGCCGTTTTTAACCCATTTTTGGCCACTTCTAACCTGTTTAATGCCATTTTTTTCAATTTCTGCCTCTTTTTGGCCCATTTCTGAGTCCGTTTAAACCACTTTTTTCTTTTTCTAACACATTTTTGCCCATTTGTCACCAGTTTTAAGCCGGTTTTGACCATTTCTAACCCATTTTTTGCCACTTCTAACATGATTTATGCCATTTTTAGCCCTTTGTAACCCTTTTATGTCTGATTCTATCCTCTTTTAAGCCATTTGGCCCTTTCTAAACCATTTTTCTTCATTTCTAACCAATTTTTTGCCACTTCAAACACATTATTTCCCATTTCTTACCCATTTTAAGCCATTTTTTTCTGTTTCTAACACGTTTTCCCCCATTTCTAACCTATTTTAAGCCATTTTTGTCTATTTCTAAACTGGGCTGCGGGCGGAAAAGTGAGCGTGTGCTGCCACCAGGTGTCCAGACTTCGGTACTGCAGACGGTGGGAGGGGTGGGGCATGGCGTGGCGCGGGGCACGGGTCGCTGCTGCCATCCTGTGGCCAAAACGCGGTACTGCAGGTGTTGGAGATGGGGGGGGGGATGGCGGTGAGTGGCCCCGTTAAGCATCGCCACCCCCACGCTCCCATTGGCTGAGGCGCCTGTCAGTCAGTCTCAGAGCCGCCCCGTTTCCGCTCTGCCCCCCCACGACTCCCATTGGCTGAGGCGCCTGTCAGTCACTCTCAGTCCCGCCCTGTTTCCGCTCTGCCCCCCCACGGCTCCCATTGGCTGAGGCGCCTGTCAGTCACTTTAAGGCCCGCCCCATTTCCTCTCCGCCCCTCCGCTCCCATTGGCTGAGGCGCCTTTCAGTCACTATCAGACCCTGTGCTTCCGGCACAGCTGGCCTGAGCTGCCGCGCCGAGCCGCCCCCGGAACCCGGGAACTAGCCGCCGCTACCGGAGCATCCAGCTCGCTTCACCGGTGTCAGCACATGCGCTGACCGGAAGTGACGTGTGGATGCGGGGTCATGGTGCGGGAGAGGCGCGGAGCTGTTCCTCCAGCGCTGCGTCTGTGTGGCACGGCAAGAGATCCGGCCCTCGCTGCAGCACGTGGGGGAAGAAGCGTGCCTGCAGGCGGTACGCACGCCAAAACAGTGACGAAGCAGCACTGCTCTCGGAGGAGGGGTTGCAGAAGGTCGAGTTTTATATGAAACTAAAGAAAAATAAACCTTCGGTACAAACAGGTATCAAAGTTCACATGGGAGACAGTTGCGTTACTTATCTGCAATAGTAATCAATACAAAGAAATGAAATGGATTTTAGGCCGAGAAAGTTGGGGCTGATCAGCCTGGAGAAGAGAAGGCTGCGTGGAGACCTCAGAGCAGCCTTCCAGTACCTGAAGGGGGCCTATAGGGATGCTGGGGAGGGACTCTTCATCAGGGACTGCAGTGACAGGACAAGGGGTAACGGGTTAAAACTGAAACAGGGGAAGTTTAGATTGGATCTAAGGAGGAAATTCTTTCCTGTTAGGGTGGTGAGGCACTGGAATGGGTTGCCCAGGGAGGTTGTGAGTGCTCCATCCCTGGCAGTGTTCAAGGCCAGGTTGGATGAAGCCTTGGGTGAGATGGTTTAGTGTGAGGTGTCCCTGTCCATGGCAGGGGGGTTGGAACTGGATGATCTTGAGGTCCTTTCCAACCCTAACTATATTCTATGATTCTATGAAATATAAAAGGTTTCTTGTTCAAAAGCTTATGCATTTGAAACACATATGCCCTTATCACAAGAGTAATCAAATACAAAGAATGAAAGTGTAAGCTTTCTGGCTTTCAAAAGCTGCCTTGATCATAAGACAGAAGGAAGAAAAACCAAACAACCAAAACTCCAGCAGCTATCTGGCTTGTTCTCAGAACAGACAGCAGCTGAACAGCACAAAGACTTAGAAAAAACTGATGTTCTGCCATTAAACATATTTGCTATGAGTAACAGGGGATACAAAAAGAACACAGCAGGTATTTAAATCTTTCCTTAGTTACCTGTGTTTTGAAGAATTCTATCTCTGGGAGAAGTCAGGTCAGTTTGCAAACACTAAGAAACAGAAATAAAAAAATAATCTCACAGATGGGATAATTTGGTATTTGTTGTACTGTGGAGTGACTGAGATCAATGTTCCTGAGGATGAAAACTAAACTCCATCCTCAGAGTGCCCTGAAGATCTCTAGGAACTATTTGTAGCCCTGGGGCTTCCCGCTGCCCTCATGTTCTCAGCTGGTATTTCTCTGAGGGAGAGGGAGGCTTTCATGAAGATACTTCATGCTCCCATGCTCTGAGAAGTCAGAAACAACATGATTGTCCCCCCTCAGCAACCACTTTGTAGTTAAGAGTCCTTCAATTCCTACTGGTCCACGTGCATGGATACGAGAAGTACTAATTCCCACTTCAGCACCTGCAGGAAACACACAAGATAAAAGGTAGTTAATCTTCAGATGTTCACTTCATACGTATGAGTTTTGCACCTTTATGTAAAACCAGCTGCATCTCAGTGATGTGCTTTTCTCTGCTCCCCTCCAGATGCCAGAAGTTATGTTTACTTGATTTAAAAGTTACAGGAGCTTAACTATTACATTATAACTTGTAATATTTATACTTGTGGCTGCTACAGTGTTACTTTTAGAGAGAAAGATGTGAAAGAAAAGGTACCTCTCATATGGACCTTAGACTTTTAACTTTAGGTTTAATCCTTTTTTTTTTTTTTTTTTTAATTTTTAAACACTACATTAGTCACGATTGTAATCTCATCTTCTATCCTTTTTAATCACGTTGAGGAGGTACTGCAAGACCTTAGCTAGAATTTTTTTAATCCAATAGAACACTAAAAGTTCCAGCTGACACAGTAATAGCCTGCTATGGAGATTCCCGAGTTTTTGCCTCAGGAAGGAATGTTTCCCTTGTAATCTGCAATCACGGTAGGTGCACCTCTGTATTTAAGCAACAGATACTCAGTTTGTTCCCCCCTTTTGTTCTTCAACACTGCAGGGCTGGTACACAGGACAGCAGCTCAGTCGGCCCAGCAGGAATGAAGTATGGCATTCCTTACAGCATCATTAGAAAGATAAGCAAAAGAAAAACTGTTCACTAGTTTCAGATCCTGTGTTGCATTGTTCTAGCATTATGTGCATACAGCATACTTTGTTCTGATTGGATAGAACTTCAAAGGATCCAAAACATCTTCGCTTCCTATGCTAAATTAATCGACATAATTTGTGTAGCAGTATTAGCTGGTGCTGACAGGAAAGAGATACTAAACTGTCTGTTGTTTCAGACGGATTAAATGTCTAGGCTTCAACTTTTCCTATGGTACCTTTTCTGAAAACTTTGTATTAGATAATCAGATCAGAGACTAATTCTATCTTCCAGGATTCAGACTGCTACACTTTTCATACAACAGCAAATCCTGCAGTCACATCCCTGCAGTATTTTCTCCCTTACCAAGTCCAAATCTATAGCCATCAGAGAATCGGGTGCTGGCATTCCAGAAAACACACGCACTGTCCACATGCTGGAGGAAGAACTCTGCTGTTTTCTCTGGGGAAGAGGCAGAGAAAAATAAAATCCAGTACATAGAGAATGATCATGCACTCTAGTGAACACAGCATAGTACAGTGAACAGGTAACAATACAACTTTCCCATGGAGACACGCAGCCTGGGCTAAGACATGTTTATACCATCTTCACAATATGCTCATCAAGTAGACACAGCTGCAAATGTTACAAGAAGCTTGCAAAGATTAGAAGAAAGCAAAAGCGCTCCAATTCTAACCATGTCTTGCCCAGAACCTGCAAACAGGATAGTTATATGAGAAAGGACAACTGCCCCAAATAGTATTTTGCAGTCAAACTGAGACAGTTAAACCAGAGAGTCATTTCTCCATTAAATCTCAGACACGGAATTGTTCCAGATAATAAGAAAATCCTAAGCTTCATTGCTATTGCAGGTAATACTTGGGAAATACCCAACTGCAGAAGTACCCCATGAAATCAGCTAACTAAATCTGTTTAACACAGAACATGCAAGACCTGAGCAAGCTCAAGCAGAGTTATACAAGTCTTAGTCCTCTGGAGGACTCCATCCTCTGTGAGACTGAGAGCTGCAGGTCAGTTGTCCTTAGTGACAAGGATGACTTACAAACTTAATATGATCACAGATCTTTGTGACATTAAGCTTTAAGTTTATATTAAGCTATATTAAAGATCAGCTATATTTCCAGTACACTCCCCAGCAAATCACTAGTGCACCAGGCCCCATGGCAGCAGGTTACGGTATCAAATGCATACCTTTTAGTGACACTCATTTAAGCTCAGCAAGAGGTACAGAAACAGAAGTCTGCTTGACTCACACATCTGCCCACCTGCAGATCAACATGAACTTACTGCAGCTGATCCTCAGGAGTTCCAGGCTTAGTCTGGTTGGAGAATCAACATTTGTCTGCAGCCCTAGCTACGTTTTGAACTGGCACAGTGTTCAAACTGCATGTGGGACAGGTGCTAGGGATGGGAGCAGCACAGAGCTGCAAAAAAGGAGCACAGGTTCACAACTAAGAGGCAAGAAACTGCAAACTGAGATCAATGCAGCTTTTGTACTAGGGATGCAGAAGTGGGAAGTAAGCAACTGAAAGAGGTAGGGAGAAAACATTTGTGGTCCTTGTTTACAAGGCATAAAAATGACATGGGAAGACAAAGTGGATAAAGTCTCATCTTCCCTACAATCCTTATTCCCACCAGCCTTTAGAGGCCTAAGGACATCTTCAGGATACAGGAGATGTTCCTGCAAAACCTTCTGACGCCGTAAGTCTTGCACGATACAGGAACAGAAAGCAATTTGCCTGGCAAGAGCACGTGCTGACTTGCCACTGGCCAGTCACTCAAGCATATTCCTTAAAATGGTGAATAAGGGTCACACAACATGTTTTCTCTGAGCTAAACAGGACTGTAGGCACATTTAACTCATAGGCCTCCAGTTGGTTACACCTACTACAGACCCAAGAGAAGAACTATTGCAATGTAAGTGGCTACACTAACACCAAGAATTGGCAAACTAGAACAGTAGCTTAAGGAAGCAGACTGATCACTAACCATTCTCTGTGATGATAACATCTGTGTGAGAACTTCCATACTTGTGGATGTGTTCAACAGCCTCTTGGACACTGTCCACCACCTCAATGCAGCACTCCAGGTCCCCATATTCTGTGCGGAGAGATTTCACTTCTGAAGGGCTGAATGTCAAGTAAGATGCAAACTTTGGGCCAGCGTGAATCTTCACCTACAATAACAGAAACATTTTGTGCTGTTGACCATACCAGTGTGTACCAGGTGAAAGTGTGGCTTCTGGTACTCTGTGGGAGAGAGTGAATTTTCTTCACAGCAGCCCTACGGTGCTATGTTTTGCACTTGGGACTAAAACAGTTTTGAAAACAAACTAGTATTTTTGGTTGTTGCTGAACACAGCTTGCACAGCATCAAGGCTTTCTCTTCCTTCCCCCTCCTGACACTGTTCCCCAGGCTAAAAGGTTGGGATTGTGCAGGAAGTTGGGAGGGGACAGAACCACCACAGCTGACCTGAACTGACTAAAGGGATATTACATGCCATATAAAATCATGCACAGCAATACAAACTGAGGGAAGGGTTTTTTGAAGAAGATAGGCATTGCTCAGAGACTGGCTGGGATTTGGTCTGCGTGTGGCAGATGGTGAGTAATTAGCTTTGCCTCACTTGTATGGGCTTTTGGGGGCTGGTTGTCCATTGCTGCCTCTCCTTCCCTCCTCTTTCCCCCTTCTTCTTCCTCTTTCTTTTGCATATCAAACTATCTATCTTTCAACCCATAATCACAGCAGCTGAGACACCTAAACAATGAGAGATAATATACAATCGATACAGCAGAGAAATCCCCATGCAAACAAAACACAGGAAATTTTGACAAGACAAACATAAACAGGAAATAAGGCACAAGTCTGCAAAATCTAGAGTTGTGGTCAATGGCTCAATGTCCAGGTGGAGACCAGTAACGAGTGGTGTCCCTCATGGATTGGTGTTGGGACCGGTCTTGTTTAACATCTTTGTCGCTGACAAGGACAGTGGGATTGAGTGCACCCTCAGCAAGTTTGCCGATGACACCAAGCTGTGTGGTCCGGTTGATACGCTGGAGGGAAGGGATGCCACCCAGAGGGACCTTGACACGCTCGTGAGGTGGGCTGATGCCAACCTTATGAAGTTCAACCATGACAAGTGCAAGGTCCTACACCTGGGTCGGAGCAATCCCAGGCACAGCTACAGACTGGGCAAAGAAGAGATTCAGAGCGGCCCTGCAGAGAAGGACTTGGGGGTGCTGGTCGATGAGAAAATGAACATGAGCCGGCTGCAGTGTGCGCTCGCAGCCCAGAAAGCCAACCATATCCTGGGCTGCATCAAAAGGAGCGTGACCAGCAGGTCGAAGGAGGTGATCCTGCCCCTCTACTCTGCTCTTGTGAGACCTCACCTGGAGCATTGTGTGCAGTTCTGGTGTCCTCAACATAAAAAGGACATGGAACTGTTGGAACAAGTCCAGAGGAGGGCCATGAGGATGATCAGGGGACTGGAGCACCTCCCGTATGAAGACAGGCTGAGGAAGTTGGGGCTGTTCAGCCTGGAGAAGAGAAGGCTGCGTGGAGATCTCAGAGCAGCCTTCCAGTACCTGAAGGGGGCCTATAGGGATGCTGGGGAGGGACTCTTCATTAGGGACTGTAGTGACAGGACAAGGGGTAACGGGTTAAAACTTAAACAGGGCAAGATTAGATTGGATATAAGGAGGAAGTTCTTTACTGTGAGGGTGGTGAGGAACTGGAATGGGTTGCCCAGGGAGGTTGTGAGTGCTCCATCCCTGGCAGTGTTCAAGGCCAGGTTGGACGAAGCCTTGTGTGAGACGGTTTAGTGTGAGATGTCCCTGCCCATGGCAGGGGGTTGGAACTAGATGATCTTAAGGTCCTTTTCAACCCTAACTATTCTATGATTCTAGAATTTGAAGGCTTTTAAGAAGGTATCCATAGAATGGCATTTTCTTGTGCAACTGTAAATTACTTTACTTGCAAATCCTGCTCAATCCGAGGAAGGCCTGCAAGGATGCTGGAGAGGGACTCATCATCAGGGACTGTGGCGACAGGACAAGGGGTGATGGGTTTAAACTAAAACAGGGGAAATTCAGGTTAGATATAAGGAAGAAGTTCTTTACTGTGAGGGTGGTGAGGCACTGGCACAGGTTGCCCAAAGAAGTGGTAAATGCTCCATCCCTGGCAGTGTTCAAGGCCAGGCTGGATAGAGTCTTGGGCAACATGGTCTAGTGTGAGGCATCCCTGCCCATGGCAGGATGTTGGAACTGGATAATCTTTAGGTCCTTTCCAACCCAAACCAGTCTGGGATTGTGTATTTGCATGTTTCTTGTTGTCAGGTCACATCAGACAGAGGTAACATCCTCCCCACTGTATTAGGAGCTAGACGGGTAGTCGTGGAAATGTACTAATCCTCACACTCCTCCCATCCAAAGTTTGGAGACCCACCCTTCACTCTGCCATTCCCGATAAGCAACCAAATGACATTAAAAAAAAAAACAACCAAAAAACATCCATTAAATGAGGACTTGCTCCTGATTACCCATCACCTTCTTTTACTGTGACCCTTTCAACATCATCAGGACATATGGCCTCCCTAATTTAACTGCATTAATCACTGCCTGTATACTCTATTTGCCAAACACACACTGCTGTGTGAAAATCCTTGATTTATGTGCAGTTCACGCTACTTCATGGATATTTCTCTCCCAGTGCATCTCTGCTACCTGTACTGAGAAAACATTACCCATGTCAAGACAACTAATTAGTATGCTGGCCTTTCACTGTTCCTTTGAAATACTAGGAGGGTGGGGATAATGGGCAGGCAAGATGAAAGGTTTAACATATGGGGCTGAAGCATATTCATAAAGGAGAAAAACAGAAAGTGAATTCACTAAATTAATGAAGAAAAGGCCTTGCATCTGGGAAGTTAACAGCAATTAAATCATAATTAAGAAGGGTAGAGAAAGGGTTGTGTGTATGCTTTTCTAAGGCAGATGATTTGTGCTACATAAAAGGAAGTATTTGTATCCCAGTAATGGCACATAGCTGTCCTGAAGAAGCTGCTTTGAGGTCATTTCTACAAAAAGCCTTGAGATTGTGTGGAGAATTAAAGAAAGTTCTTCTGTAAGTTCATTTACATGTATGAAGAGACATGCAGATAACTTAAGTGTTATGCCATCATAAAACTAAATATGGCTACACCAGCTAGACCAAATGTTTCTGAAGTGCTAGGAAAAAAAAAAAAAGGCAACAAAACAAAACACAAGTATGAGTGACTAACCTGTTCTACTCTCAACATGTCTATGATTTGATCGAACAACGGGGTTCTCAGCAAGTCTCGATGAATTAAGAGAGTTTCCAGAGCATTACAGGCAGCAGGATATTCACACTTTGAGTCTCTGACTGAGGTTTAAGAGCAGATAATTGGTTACATAGCATTTACAACAAAGATTTTGAACAGCATATGAATTATCAATTACCATCACCATATTGCATAGTAAAGATATCAAGTTCAATTACATCTGTGTGATTTAAGTCACCCTCTCCCAGCTTACTTATTCGTGTAACCTTCTCAACGCTGGCATCTGTGTCCACATACACATGACAGATCCCTTCACTGTGTCCCATCACTGGGATTCCCTTAGCAGCTTTCTGGATATTTCTGACTAGCTGTGATGAACCACGTGGAATGATCAGGTCTATCAGCTTATCCAAACGACAGAGATCTTCTACTTCTTCTCTTGTGTTCACCTGTAGTAGTTGAATACAAACAATCGACAGTTTGAACACTCAAGTTCTGCCCATACTTTTTATACATACCACATCAAATAAATCATTGATTTAATTCTAGGCTCTTACTAGTTGCACTGCATCTTTGACTCCATGAATGGAGAGTGCTTCTTGTGTCAGATGATGAAGGATTTGATTGCTATGTGCTGCCTCCTTCCCTCCTTTAAGAAGTAGCCCATTTCCACTGGCTATGGCCAAAGCAGACACCTGTCAGAAAAGAATTTATTTGATGGGAGGGGTGTGCAGAGACAGAGTAATCTGTCTCTTCTATCAGAATAACACCCACAAAATAAGAACAGGATTTCTAACCCTGTTGATTTACTCAATGTGAATTTACAGTTTTCATTATATAGCACAGAAATAAAAGAAAAAAAAAATCATGACAAATAATAGCACATTTAACTCCAGAAATGAAATGTGTTAAGTGTTTCAGGAACAAGCCTGAGTTTTCAGGGTACTACTGCCAGGGGCAGACTGCAGCAGACAAGTCAGAGAAAACCCTGGATGTAGACTCCAGTATGAATCAGGTAGCTATATGGGCAATCACCCCAAGGAGAATAATTTTAGGTGCAAGAACTTCTGTCCCCAATCATTCTCACAGAAAATGGCTAATGAGCTCTTCTATAAGCAGGAAGGACATTTTTATCGTGCTGTCTAAATAGAAGTCACAGACAACACTTGCTGCAAGTATGAGGAAAAACCATTGTACACAATAGGGTCAGCATCACCTATATAGTTTTGCTTTCATGTTCATAATCAGAAGCAACCGACTGATGCTGTTGCCTTTCTGTTTAAGGTGACAGATTTCACCCATTTGAGACCAGCAACATAAGCAGACCATATTTCAAAAAGTGCTTTGAAAAAGCCACTGCTTTTTGGAAGTTAGATAAAAAATTACTCCTGCTGTTGAAAATATATACCCAATTTGTTAGATCTCCAGACACTAGTTCTTATTGGTGTTTTCCCCACTAAACTGAAAACCTCTTTAACAGAGGGTGATGGTAGGTCTTACTGTTTCTTTCAGTTTTTTGTTCTTTTCTTACAAAAGAGTGTATCAGACATGACAAGGCTCTCTTCCCAGACTTATGTTATTTTTGCATCCCTTTTTGTCTTTCTCACCCCGATCCTATTCACAATGGCCTCACAATTTGTCTACCTCTTTGGGAGAAGGGGGAGGGAAGCAAAAAAAAAAAAAAAAAAAGATTACACTCCTTTAGAAAACAGTCATCTCCTCTCTAGAACCTCTGCGTGCGGCCATCCAGCCTATTCTTTATCCACCGAGCAGTCTATCCATCACATTGATGTCTCTCCAGTTTAGAGACAAGGATGTTGTGCGAGATGGTGTCGAATGCTTGGCACAAGTCCACGTAGATGACATCAACTGCTCTACCCCTGTCCATCAGTTCTGTAGCCCCTTCACAGAAGACCACCAAATTGGTCAGGCAGCATTTCCCCTTGGTGAAGCCATGCTGGCTGTCACCAAACACCTTGTTGTTTTTCATGTGCGCTAGCACACTTTCCAGGAGAATCTGCTCCACGATCCTGCCAGGCACAGAGGTGAGACTGACTGGTCTGTAATTCCCTGGGTCATCTATTTTCCCCTTCTTGAAAATGGGGGTTATATTTCCCTTTATCCAGTTGTCGGGAACTTCACCTGACTGCCATGATTTTTCAAATTTGATGGACAGTGGCTTAGCAACTTCATTTGCCAGCTCCTTCAGGACCCGTGGGTGGATTTCATCAGGTGCCATGGACTTCTGCATGTTCAGGTTCTTAAAGTGTTCTTGAACCTGATCCTCTCCTACAGTGGGCTTAAGGTCTTCATTCTCACAGTCCCTGCATTTGTCTTTCAAGGCTTGGGTGGCGCCGTCAGAACATTTACCAGTGAACACTGAGGCAAGGAAGTCACTGGAAACCTCAGCCTTCTCCAAATCCAGGGTAGCCAGTTCTCCTGTTTGCTTCCAGAGAAGGCCCACATTACCTGTAGACTTTGTTTTGGTGGCTACATACCCACAGAAGCCCTTCCTGTTACCCTTATCATACCTGGACAGTCTCAATTCTAACTGGCTCTTGCCCTTCCTGACCTGAGCCCTTGCTTCCTGGACAACATCCCTGTATCCTTCCCGGGCTGCCTGTCCTTGCTCCCACCTTCTTTAAGCTTCTTTTTCCCTTCTAAGTTTTGTCAGCACTTCCTTATGCATCCATGGAGGCCTCCTGGCCTTCTTGCCCCACTTCCTTCTTGTCAGCACACAACACCTCTGAGCTTGAAGCAGGTGATCCTTGAATATCAACCAACAGTCTTGGGCCCCCCTGCATCCATTATAACAGCATTTACTGACAGCAACAGTCCCACACAGTGCTGCAGATGAAGCTATTTGATTTTTAAAATATCTGCCTTATTCCCAGCACAACATAAATGACATTCACTTACAGTACACCAGTCAAGACTTCACCGGCCCTTCCAGAAACGTCAGTACCCAAGAACTGAGAACAGCATTTTTCCTCACATCCATCTCACAGCAACTGAGTAACAGTTATCATTCCACCTCACACAAGCAGTGTCAGTACAGGACAGACCACTCAAAGCCTGCAACTTCTGTGCTTGGTCTGTGCTCCGCAATTTTTTATTGGTTTATTTTTTTAACCATGTATTCCTAACAGTTACAGTTAATTGCTAGCATCTGTATTACACAGCTCCTGTTTAATCCTAGCCTGCAGCTCAGCATTAAACAGTTCCTGTTTAATCCTAGCCTGCAGCTCAGCTGTACGCAGCATGGACAGATAAAACAAGTGCTCATTGGTAGGAGCCTCCCACGCTATCAGTTAGGCACCGAACATAAATTTTTAAGACAGAACTTTCATCATCTGAAAATAAGATAACTCTTACGTTGGGTTTATTAAAAAAAAACCAAAAAAAACAAACCCAACAAAAACACACCAACAAAGAAACCCAAAAACCCCCAAAATGCAAAACAAAATAACAAAACGAAAAACAAACCAACGAACAAAAACCCCAGAACCAAAACAATCCAGGCCTGAATAACTCCGCAGAAGGAAGTCCTAACAGTATTTCTGCAGGGAACACAGGGGTGCCAACAAAACCAATTTTAGAATAATCTACACAAGAATCCTCTGAGACAGTTCTTCTCACAGCCTCCCAGTTGCCCACCAACAGAAATACCTTTTATTTTGTCATCAAAGAATTCGCAACAGTGTAAATATGCCTGCCTTACCTGTGGAAGGCAGTCAGGTCGGGACTCAAAGATCACAAGAAGGACGCCAATAGGCACTGTCACCTGCTCCAAATCCAGGTCTTTTGCTATTCGTGTTCGGCGAATTACACGGCCAACGCTGTCCTGCGAGGATGCTGCGATCTGACGCAGACCAATAGCCAAGCTGTTCAGCTTCGATGTGGACAGACTCAGACGTTTCAACAATGGAAGGGCCAATCTCCCTAAAAGCAAGGAAAAACTGTGCTGGAGACAGGGGGGCCCTTGCTACAGGAGAGACATTGAGGTGCTGGAGCAGGGCCAGAGAAGGGCAATGGTGCAGGGCCTGGAGCACAAGTGTGATGGGAAACGGCTGAGGGACCTGGGGGTTTAGTATGGAGAAGGCTCAGGGGGAACCTTATCACTCCCTACAACTGTCTGAAAGGAGATTGCAGTGAAGTGGGGTCAGTCTCCCAAGTAACAAGCAAAAGGACAAGAGGAAATAGCCTCAAGTTAAGCCAGGGAGGTTTAGACCGGATATTGGGAAAACTGTCTTCACCGAAAGGGTTGTCATGCATTGGAGCATGCTGTCCAGGGCAGTGGTGGAGTCACTGTCCCTGGAGGGATTTAAAAGTCATACAGATGTGGCACATGGTTTTGTGGTGGATATGGCAGTAGCAGATTTATGGTTGGACTTAATGATCTTAAAGGTCTTTCCCAACCTAAACAATTCTATGATTCTATAGATTGGTCTGCCTTGGCTCAAGCAAAAGCAACTTAAACAAGCGGTGAACCTAAGGAAAATTCAGTTATTTCCTACACCCTAGCAAGAAACCCACCTGAGATGAAAAATGCACAGCATTAAGTCCAGTTGCCACAACAAAACCGCTCAAATGTGACAATGATTTCACCCACCACCACCACATTTTCACTTAATGTGGTTAAAGTGATTTGTACATGAAGTAACATCAACATCCACAAAGATAAGGTTTTTTCAATTTCTAGTACTGCTGTATGTCTGAATTTCTTACAAATTTATATCCTTGCAGTAGTTCTGGAAGGTTTGGGCAGTAATTTCATCTTTCTATATTACAGCTAGAAATCTCAAAGCACAGAGGCATGCATAGCATTTCTGTTCAGACTGCTCAACAACTGCCTGCATTTTCTGTCTGAACACGTTCAGGCAATAAGTTAACCCAGCTACATCCTCTCAAGTGCTCCAGTCACTAAAAACAACAACAAAAAAAATGGTTCCCTGGCTTCTTCCACAAAGTATTGCAATTCATGATACGTCATTTTCATACATTTGCTATCCCAATCCCAGTTTCTGACTGAATGTTATCAGTCTAATATGGAAGAATGGGCTTAGTCCAAGCTACCTAAAGGGAACCTTCCTCAGTCAGAAGGGCGCATGATTTTTTTTCGATACCAGCAATTTAAGTATAGAGACAACAGCTTTCTCTTCAGGAGCCAAAAATAATTTTAAGCAGCCCAGAAAATATTCACTTTATGCATGAAAGTATCAGAGGTCATGTTTGTCATATTTAATTTTTAAGCAAGCCTCTTCTGGCAAAATGGAGCACTGATTTTTTTTATTTATTACAATACACTGCTTTATGTTTTGCAAGGCCTTGGGATCTTCCCTGATGAAGGCATCTGTTTTAAGCAATTAAGGAAGTTGTAGCTGTCTCCACTGAGAAGGTCTCAAGGTCCTGGGTTCACGACTCTGTGACAGCTATACTACTCAATCCCAGGAGATGGAAGATGCTAATTCTGCTCATTTCCTTTGAGGCCCCAAGAGGCTCAAGACAATAGATTACTATGGAAGGACCTGAAATATTACCTTTATTTTCAGCCTCTTCTAAGTCCTTTTTGTTTGCCAAGAGAATTTCTTCTCTCTGGTCAGTTAGTAAGTCAGCAAGACGATAGATAATTTCCGCTCTCTGAAAGAGAAAACAGTTTCTGAACTGACTTCTTACACAAAGTCCACGTTAGTTGACATCTGGTCACTTTCAGTCCATTTATGTTGACCACAAGCTCTCAGTGTCTTGACTCCCTGAATACTTGGGGCCTGCATCACATTGAAAAAATGAGGCTGAACACTGCTTTGGCCTTTGCTTTGCTGTTTATTATCTTGCTTCTCATGCCTAGTCTTCTTCCCTGAATCCAGAATGTTCTTTTAAGACCACCTTCTCTTCTTTGCCACAGCTGCAACTACTCTAGCCAGCTGCAGAGTAGTAATTGGTTGTCTGCATCTCCTCTTCTGCATACACTACCCACAGGATTGAATGGAACAAATTTGTCCAGTCAATTCTTCAGCAGCTCTGAGCACAATTAATTTCTGTGTGATATTCAACACTATTAACATTTTTAAAAACCCACACGAAAGCACATAGTACTTCATAACCCCAACGTACATTATGTTTTTCTTATCTCTTTAAGCATGCTCCAATCCAAATGACAGATCTGGCACACAAAGAATTGATTGTCCTAAGTGGCCCACCTGTGTTATAAATCGATGTTGTAAAACTTGCCACACATTCACAACCTTAACAAGTGAGGCCATATTGTTCTGTCACCTGCTCAGGCTGTAGAGCTGCCAGGGTCCTGCCACCAGTCCGAGCCATTTCACCCTGCTGCTCTACTGTAGGACCTGCAAAAAAACCCCGAAATATGATATACAAAGTAACAGCACATGTGAAAGTAAACACTAGTCCTTCTATTTTCCACTTTTTTCTGGAGGAAAGCAGGTACAGAGTATGAAACAGACATATTCAAGAAAACTGATGTATGCTAGAACAGGAAAATCTGTACCTGATACAATACTACCGTGCTCCCCAAAGTCATGATAGAGATTCTGTAAGGTCACTGCGTCAGAGGCAAGGGTGCACCTTGCATCAAAAAGACTTGACAAAGGGGAAAAGCACCAGGATTGCTAAGTCTCAGGCTATTGAAAGAAGAGTCAAGCTTTGAAAACTTTATGAGGAAAACAGAAAGGATTATAAAATAGCATAGGAATGTATAAATAATAATGGAAGCCAAACCCCAACCTGAGTTAACAGTTCACAGAAAATTTGCTTCCCCCTGTCTCTCTCTGGATGCATTTCAGAAGAGCTCCTGCAGAAGAAGGGTGGGGGTTTGTCTTTTTTTTTTTTTTTCCTGGCAGGACCTCAAACAATCCCTCTCAAACTGAAATGATACAGAACAGGTCAGTTGTTTCTATTTCTGAACAAGTCACCAAGTTCAGGAAGCATTTCCCCAAAGAGTCTGCAAGCAGCTTATGGATAAACCATAAACTGCCCTAAAATTGTCCAGTTCTGGGCTCCCCAGTACAAAAGAGACATGGACACTGTGGGGAGAGTCTAATGAAGTGCAGCAAAGATGATGAAGGGACTGGAGCACCTCTTGTACAAAGAAAGGCTGAGAGAGCTGGAACTATTTAGCCTGGAGAAGAGGGTTCAGGGGGATCTCATCAGTATGTACCCAAACGAAGGCTGTGAAGAAGATGGAGACAGGCTTTTTTCAGTGATGCTCAGCAACAGGAGAAGAGACAATGACACAAACTGAAGCACAGGAGGTGCCTCCCATCAGAAACCACTTCTGCATTGCGAGGATGACCAAGCACTGGCACAGGTTGCCCAGGGAGGTTGTGGAGTCTAAATTCTAGGAGATATTCAAAAGCTACCTGTACACAGTCCTGGGCAACCTGCTTGACCAGGGGTAGGACCAGATGACCCTGTCATCTGTCATACTCTCTCTTCAAACCATGGCCATTCATCAATTATCACAGAATGGTTTGGGCTGGAAGGGACCTTAAAGCTCACCCAGCTCCAACCCCTGCCACGGGCGGGCAGGGACACCTCACACTAGAGCAGGTTGCTCCAAGCCCCTGTGTCCAGCCTGGCCTTGTAGCTGCCCCATCCCTGGCAGTGTTCAGCTTCCCTGGGCACCCTGTGCCAGCGCCTCAGCACCCTCACAGGGAAGAGCTTCTGCCTAGAGATCATATCAATCTCCCCTCTGGCAGGTTAAAGCCATTCCTCTTGTCCCTACAGGTCCTTGCCCAAAGCCCGTCTCCAGGTTTCCTGTAGCCCCTGTAGGCACTGGAGCTGCTCTAAGGTCTCCCTTTAAGGAGCCTTCTATTCTCCAGGCTGACCCAGCCCATCTCTCTCAGCCTGGCTCCAGAGCAGAGCTGCTCCAGCCCTCGCAGCATCTCCGTGGCCTCCTCTGGCCTCACTCCAACAGCTCCTCATCCCTCTTGTGCTGTTGCCCCAGAGCTGGATCAGAACTGCAGGGGGGTCTCCCCAGAGCACAGCAGAGGGGCAGGATCCCCTCCCTGAGCTGCTGCTCATGCTTTGGGGGTGCAGCCCAGCACATGGGGTTCTAGGCTCAAGTGCACACGGAAGCCAGGTCATTGGGAGCTTCTCACCCAATGCCCCCAAGTCTTTCCATGATTTCTTCTGCAGCCAAGTTACTAAGCCACAAAAGGTCAAGTGTAATTCACACTAAATAACCATGAAGCAATGTAGAGGGGAAATGGAATAATCAGACCTTAATATTGTCACAAATAATATGAATTACTATGAAAACATCATCTCAGTGAACATTAACATCAAAAAGCAAATGAAATGTTTGGAATTATTAGAAAGGGCAATTAAAGAACAGATAAAAAAATATCAATCTTACTAAAACTCAGCTAGGTCCTGCCATTGGATAAATTAAAGCTTCATTTGCATCTTGAAATCCTGATTTTTGTCCATCTCAGAACGACCACAACAGAATGAAAACAGTTTCAAACAAGAGAAACAGGGATGACCAAGTTTTTGGAACAGTGTCAGTACAAAATGTCTAAAACCAAACCTCTTTCACATGGAAGAGAGATGATGAGTGGAAAGACTATGTCTCATATCTTTGAAGTTGAATAGGGGCTGATCGCCCATACAGGCAGTAGGGACAGTCAATGAACCTATCAGGATGAAAATTCAAAGCCTTCCCCACCAACCCAAACATTATTTAAAGCAAGCAGTCTTCACATAATTCTAGGTGCAGAGTTTACACACAGTATCTAGTTAAGGCTCTTAACTATTGTGACACTGTGTATGCCAAGTCTTTACATGGGTTCAAAGGATGATCCAACAAATTCATACAAGATATCAATTCAGGATTATTATACACAAAGAAATTTGCTTGGCTTAAAGCTCAAGTCAGGTGTGTCACTCTACTTGTCCTATTTAGCTAAGGACACACATCTTTGGTCTGATTTTCTCCAGTGATTGTTAAAGTGATTCTCCAGTGACTGCTGAGCTGTGCCAGCAATGTAGTGGCCAGAAAATATTTCTACCTAACATCTCAGAAGACTGAGTTGTAAAAGGAACTTATGTTAAGAAATAAAAGTAAACACTATCTTAGTTCAGCTGCTCATTCTATGTCCACATTTTCACACTGAAATCTTCAATGTTAGATGACAACCTCTAAAACTAAAAATGGTAACAACTCTACTCATAGCATTCTTCAAATGCAAGTCTGATGCAGCAGTTTATCAGCTGGAGGGAACCACAGTAGAGAATTCAAAATTTTCTATTCCTACTTTAGAAAATACCTTTCAAAATCAATTTTTCAAGCAGAGTGTGGCTTCCCAGTTATTGTACAGGTCTAGCCAAACTGTAACTCTAACCTTTCACGAAATCTCTACAAGTCTCAGTGTACACATTACCCCTGCACTCACCTGCAGGTTTTACCTCTGAAAAAAAAGTTCCAACTTTTTTCCCTTCCACAATGTCTGTGATGACATGACCAGAGATCTTTGGGTGGGTTCCATTTGCAATCACTACAGAGGTGCCTCCCTGGAGGGCCCATAGAGCTGCTTTCACCTAGTGAAGGAAAGAGCCAATTTCAGGAAATTCACTTTTTATTTGAATCACACTCTCAACAGGACTTCTTGCTCCACTTTGATGTCCAAATTCAAAGAACATTCAACACAACTCAGGAATTTCCATAATGATGTAGCACTGAATGAGATCACGTATTTGTGCTTTACCTTCCTTTCCTTAACTAGCTGCCCCTTTACGAGTGTACTTCAAATTTTCCTAGCAGCCTGCTTTTGTCAAGACTTCTGCAAAGGCATTTTGATCATACTTTATTTTTCACCATTACCTTCTGTTTCAAGTTCTTACTGTTTGAAGTAACCAAATTTTTTGTTGTTCTTGTTTGTTTTTTAAGATTCTGTTGCCAATTTCCCTGATATGGATTGGCCATTGATAATTAATCACTTTAAGGGACCATAGAACACTGCTTGTACTGCAGATCACTGTTCTTGCTCCAGGCCTAGCCACTACCATATACCATTAAAATATTATTCAATACCTTTAGCTGTTCGAAACACTCCCTTAAAGTTTGAGCAGCTAAGCACTCCTTGTGGTTCTGGTTAAGATGTAGATGTATTCTCATTGTTTATAACCCTTTGGTGAAGTTATTAAGTTTGCTGAAGAAGCTCAGGTTTCCACACAATGTTTTCACCTACTCTGTTCACATTTCCTGTTCATGTTCTAATCAGATTTTTTATTTCTTTGCTTCTACTTTTTGCTTGGGAGTACACCTGTTGTTGGAATAGTAATTTCATTCAGTAGGATCTCAGCCTCTCCTGGTGTGTCAGACGCTCCAATTCTGTAATCACATTTATTGATTTATGGCTCTCTGCTGGATTCACTGCCATATGCTATGTCCTCCTTGTGCTACAGTGTACACAGCTCTACAGATGTGGTCTCACTAATGCTGATAGAGGGAAATACTAATTTCCCTTGATGATGGCTATGTTCTTTCTAACACAACCCAACCAAGACCCCTGCATCCCTGCTTTCCAGCCAGTCAGCTCCCCAGCCCATATCACTGAATGGAGCTGCTCCTCCCTAGGGATAGGACTTGGCATGTCCCATTACTGAACTCTATGAAGTTATTCTGCCCATTTCTGCAGCCTGTCAAGATCCACCTGAATGGCAGCACAATCTTTGTATCTATCTCCCATTCCCAAATCTGCTTCTCCTTCCCAATTACAAAACAAATGTTCTATATTTCTACCTTGGCTTCCATGCCTCCCATTCCCACCCGAGATTTAGTTCCAAATGTTACAGATTGCTGATCTCCTGGGTAGAATATGTCAATTAGCTTTGCATCATCAGATCCTGGAGGGCTGTCAAAGAGTCCTGAAATAAATAATAAAAATCTGTTAGTATTATATATCCTCATACCCAAAACTCACCGTGGAAAAAGAAAGAAAAAAAAAAATCCCTGAGGCTGAAAAGCTGTATTCCACTTCACAGGACGGCAAACTCTGACTGAACCCTGCTTTTTGTGGAACTGAAAGTTCAAGAACTACAACTTCACTGAACGCATAACGAGTAAAAAACTCAAAGCCCCCATGCTGAACAGCAGCATGCAGGCTGGGAGGTAGTGACATTTGGTTGAGCTTACAAATACTTTTTTATATGTTCAATATAAAAATACGTATGTAGGCTTACATATACAAGCCCATAACTGAACAGGCAAAGGATAGTCTTCCTCACCAAAATCTCAGCTGACATTCTTGATTGCTGGGTTGTACAGTGATAAACTGGGCAATTTAGAAATAGGTAAAAAGGGTAACTATCAAATTCTGTTAAGAAGGAACACCACACTAGAAGCATACTCATTTTTTTTTTTTTAATCTGGTAATTTTATGTAACTATGTTGTTGACTGACACTTTGGTTTACATAACATGTTAAACCTGAACTTGGTACACCTTAAACCTAAACACCACATTTCCCAGAAATTCTATGTGAACAAATACTGGCATTACAAATTAGGAAGCACAAGTGCAGACTATCTGTGTTCCCCTAGCTGGCAGAGGAGAGAACATTAATCTTTCCATAAACAAGATGTCACATTGAATGAATAAAATTAGGGAATGGTGGTGTTGGGGGTTAATTTTTTTACAAGTTATTTTGACTATTGCTTTTATGAGTTATTCTCAGTAATTTCAACTAGAATCAACTATGAAATCCAGCCGAATGTGCTAAAAGAAACTGTGCTTATGAAAAGGCGTCTCCTTCCTCCTCAGGGCTTACAGTTTGTGCTAAAGTCCAGGATTCTTTCAGGATCCACTGAAAGAAACCCGGATAAGATGAAAAAGACTATGTGAGTTGCATGATGTGGACTGCACTGATCTGAAACTGCACTCACTACCCTTTTCTCTCTCTAGAAAAGGACCTTTAACACCCATAGGTGACAGACTTATGTTACAGCAGCACAGCTCAGAAGACTAGGGCAGTGTAAGCAAAATGCCTGGGACCCCGGATTTCTATAGCCCCAGAAGGAGTCAGGACAAAGGAGGAGTTTGCTTTGGTAGATGAGGATTGGGTTAGGGATCAGCTATGCAAACTGGACATCTGTAAATCGATGGGTCCGGATGGAATGCACCCACAGGTGCTGAGGGAGCTGGCGGAGGTCATTGCTAGGCCACTTTCCATCATCTTTGGTAAGTCGTGGGAAATGGGCGAGGTGCCTGAGGATTGGCGGATGGCAAAGGTCACACCAATCTATAAGAAGGGCAAGAAGGAGGACCCGGGTAATTATAGACCGGTCAGCCTTACCTCCATCCCTGGAAAGATGATGGAACAACTTATTCTTGACTCCATCACTAGGCATATCAAGGATGAGGGGGTCATTAAGAACAGCCAACATGGTTTTATGAGGGGGAAGTCATGTATGACCAACCTTATAGCCTTCTATGAGGAAGTGACTAGGTGGAGGGATGATGGTAGAGCGGTAGATGTAGTTTTTCTTGATTTCAGTAAGGCATTTGATACTGTCTCCCACAGCATCCTCATAGATAAGCTAAGGAAGTGTGGGCTTGACGATCAAGTAGTGAGGTGGATCGAGAACTGGTTGAAAGGAAGAAGGCAGAGAGTTGTGGTCAATGGCGCAGAATCTAGCTGGAGGTCTGTGACTAGTGGAGTTCCTCAGGGGTCGGTGCTGGGACCGGTGCTGTTTAATATTTTCATCAATGACCTGGATGAGGGAACTGAGTGCACCCTCAGCAAGTTTGCTGATGACACAAAACTGGGAGGAGTGGCTGACACACCAGAGGACTGTGCTGCCATTCAGCGAGACCTGGACAGGCTGGAGAGTTGGGCGGGGAGAAACTGGATGAAATTTAACAAGGGCAAGTGTAGAGTCTTGCATCTGGGGAAGAACAACCCCATGTACCAGTACAGGTTGGGGGTTGACCTGCTGGAAAGTAGCGAAGGGGAAAGGGACCTGGGGGTCCTGGTGGATAGGAGGATGACCATGAGCCAGCAATGTGCTCTTGTGGCCAAGAAGGCAAATGGCATCTTAGGGTGCATTAGAAAGGGAGTGGTTAGTAGGTCAAGAGAGGTTCTCCTCCCCCTCTACTCAGCCTTGGTGAGGCCGCATCTGGAATATTGCGTCCAGTTCTGGGCCCCTCTGTTCAAGAAGGACAGGGAATTGCTTGAAGGAGTCCAGCGCAGAGCCACAAAGATGATTAAGGGAGTGGAACATCTCCCTTATGAGGAGAGGCTGAGGGAGCTGGGTCTCTTTAGCTTGCAAAAGAGGAGACTGAGGGGTGACCTCATCAATGTTTACAAATATGTGAAGGGTAGGTGTCAGGATGATGGAGCTAGGCTTTTTTCAGTGATATCCAGTGATAGGACAAGGGGCAATGGGTGTAAACTGGAACATAGGAAGTTCCACGTTAACATCAGGAAGAACTTCTTTACTGTAAGAGTGACAGAGCACTGGAACAGGTTGCCCAGGGGGGTTGTGGAGTCTCCTACACTGGAGATATTCAAGGCCCGCCTGGACAAGTTCCTGTGTGATGTACTGTAGGTTACCCTGCTCTTGCAGGGGAGTTGGACTAGATGATCTTTTTAGGTCCCTTCCAACCCTTGGGATTCTGTGATTCTGTGAGTCAGGAAAAGCTAGCAAGTTCCAGGTATCTGGAAGGCAATAACCAGGACTTGTAATGTACCTGTAATTCACTGAAAGAAAGAACCTGCTGCCAGGAGAAACAAACTATTGTAGAAGAGCATTTGCCTTATACTCCGGATTTGAACCTAATAGCAGCCTTCCAGTATCTGAAGGGGGCCTATAGGGATGCTGGGGAGGGACTCTTCATCAGGGACTGTAGTGACAGGACAAGGGGTAACGGGTTAAAACTTAAACAGGGGAAGTTTAGATTGGATATAAGGAGGAAATTCTTTCCTGTGAGGGTGGTGAGGCATTGGAATGGGTTGCCCAGGGAGGTTGTGAGTGCTCCATCCCTGGCGGTGTTCAAGGCCAGGTTGGATGAAGCCTTGTGTGGGATGGTTTAGTGTGAGGTGTCCCTGCCCATGGCAGGGGGGTTGGAACTAGATGATCTTGAGGTCCTTTCCAACCCTAACTGTTCTATGATTCTATGATTCTAAACACATACGTATAAATCGTGACTACATCATACAATTCTGAGAAGCTAGCAGAAGTACCATAGTACATATGGCATTCTGGGTTCTGGAACAAGTCCAAGTTCACATGCATTCTGACAGACAGTCTTTAGCTTATGTAATAGTATCAACATTGGATATATCCCTTAAGGAGTTATGTGGCAAGTTGCAATTGTCCCTGTAAAATATACAAGCTGAAGAGAGCAGTAAACCCCCGTTAAAGAAATCACTCACAAACCTTCTACATCTGAGAGAACAATCAGGAGATCAGTTTTCATTTCCACAGCCAGTCGTGCTGCCAGACTGTCGTTATCCTTCACACTTATCACCTGCAACGCACATGCATATCAGCACTACTGATCAGTGGGAGGAACTAGGAAATACTCGGCTGAGACATAGAAATGCAAGCTACCTCAGCACTATCAGGTCCTTCTGAGCTTCTTTGTTTACACCCACCAGAAACTCAGAAGGTGATCTCTGTGTTAAAGCAGATATACTTTTGGAATGCAGTAAAGTGGTATCAAAATGACTAGCAGTGTGACCAATACCTGCGTTATCCACCTTGGTGCCCAGTGACGGGGCAAGAGGTACTCACTGGCCCTGCTTTAAAGCAGGGGTCCTGGACTAGATGACCTGCAGAAGTCGCAACTTCAGATCTTCAGTGAAAACCAAACCAGATATGCTTGCTTTTGCAGAGCAGATATCAACTGCCCTGCTTTTCCCCCACAACACTATACCATGCCAGAAACAGACAGATCAGCATAGTCTTCCAGTAGCCTCCGTCCACACTACTAATTTTATGTGTTTGTTTCCCATCTGCAGGTTTCAGAGGTCCCTGATTATGGCATTAGTGAAGTACAGATTAGTGCTGTACCAGCAGGATCCACCCCTTTGCAATACTTTACCCACATTTACCCCCTGCAGATCACTGTTTGGCTCTGGAGGTGGAACAACAGCATCATTAGTGTTAATTATAGGGACGATATTCATTCTTAAAAGCTCATGCAATGTCCCATTTAAGTTCCGACGCTTCTGTTCATCATGGAAATCCAGGTTGGTGACTAAAATCTAAAAGAAGGAAAAAAACTAACATTACTTAGCCTACCACTTTCCCTGAGAACATCCTAAGTGTATGTATTAACATGCCATAACAGATCAGCGGTGCCTTTCAGGCCACTGAAGAAACATAGGATAAAGAATACAATTAAGAAATACTCTTCCCACAACTTTTTCAGGCTTATGTGCCTGAACTTCCCCTGGAACCTACAATAGCATTTCTTAGGCTGACAGATCACAGGATCCAAGAATCAACTGGAAAAAAACCCAACAACATAAGCAGAACTTAGATGCTGATGATAATTACTAAGACCCAAAACAATTCAATAGCTTACTTAAGACACTGCCTTTCCTGCTCTTCCTCACACTCTAATGTTTCTACTGTTACAAGCAGGAGAGATGCTTTGTCTCAAGACTTCAGATCTAGAACTTGCTTTTCTGAAAGAATCTTGATGTTAAAGCCTCCTGCATGCAGACTCCACCCCTTCCCTTTTAGTATTTTAAGGGAAAAAGCCCTCAATGTCTGAAGAGACTTTTGTTGGGTGGTTTTTTTTTCATTTTTACTCTGCCATTGGATATTTGAGAACTAAGCAAACACAACCACGACACGAATGTTACAATAGCACTTGGAATCAAGTGTACACTTACTTTTCTGGCACGCCCAATCAATTCTTTTAAATCAAAGGAATGACAGTTGTCTACAGACTTCAACAAGAGTAAAATCCAGTGCAACTTACAGTGATTGTTAGATATACTGTGAACATTTTAGTGATGACAAGTACAAGGTCCTACACTTGGGCTGGAGCAATCCCAAGCACAGCTACAGATTGGGCAAAGAAGAGATTCAGAGTGGCCCTGCAGAGAAGGACTTGGGGGTGCTGGTTGATGAGAAAATGAACATGAGCCGGCTGCAGTGTGCGCTCGCAGCCCAGAAAGCCAACCATATCCTGGGCTGCATCAAAAGGAGCGTGACCAGCAGGTCGAAGGAGGTGATCCTGCCCCTCTACTCTGCTCTTGTGAGACCTCACCTGGAGCAGTGTGTGCAGTTCTGGTGTCCTCGACATAAAAAGGACATGGAACTGTTGGAACAAGTCCAGAGGAGGCCATGAGGATGATCAGGGGACTGGAGCACCTCCCATATGAAGATAGGCTGAGGAAGTTGGGGCTGTTCAGCCTGGAGAAGAGAGGGCTGCATTGGAGACCTCATAGCAGCCTTCCAGTATCTGAAGGGGGCCTATAGGGATGCTGGGGAGGTACTCTTCATTAGGGACTGTAGTGACAGGACAAGGGGTAACGGGTTCAAACTTAAACAGGGGAAGTTTAGACTGAATATAAGGAGGAAGTTCTTTACTGTGAGGGTGGTGAGGCATTGGAATGGGCTGCCCAGGGAGGTTGTGAGTGCTCCATCCCTGGCGGTGTTCAAGGCCAGGTTGGATGAAGCCTTGGGTGGGATGGTTTAGTGTGAGGTGTCCCTGCCCATGGCAGGGGGGGTCGGAACTGGATGATCTTGAGGTCCTTTCCAACCCTAACTATTCTATGATTCTCTTGTTACCCAGACAGTCTCCCGGAAAGACTTCACACTTTAAGTACCTGAATTTATTAAAAGTGTTTAAATAAATAAGGCCTTACAGTTGATGTAATTCTGTATTCTCACAGTATTTAAGATAAACAAAGCTTGTTTACAAGTACTTCAATTAAATACAGTTGCAGCATTTGGTATTGTTAGAAGACCCAGGCTAGGAACGCCATCACCCACAAGTTAGAAAGGATTGAGGAGAAGATAGACAGGAAGTTCCAAAGCGTGGACATGCACTTCTGTCAGCATTACAAAACGCATGGCAGCAGTTCGGCCACTTGTGATTTTTAAGCACTCACTCTGGATCACCAATTACAGCTTTTGTTACAAGATCTTAACAGGCACTCCCCCACCATACGTAAGTGCAAGACACACATCAACACCGAAAAGAAAAAGCCTATTTGCTTCACCTTGATGACAGCTAACCCCATTTTAGAAATACTTAGCAGGGCACTCCTGTATAAGCTACCACCTACACTATAACAAGCCCCCAAAGTAGGATGGCAATAGAAATCATAGAATGGTTTGGGTTGGAATGGACCTTAAGGTCCTGGCAGTGTTCAAGGCCAGGTTGGATAGAGTCTTGGGTGATATGGTTTAGTGTCTGGTGTCCTTGCCCATGGCATGGTGGTTGGAACTAGATGATCTTAAGGTCCTTTCCAACCCTAACTATTCTATGATTCTAAGTATAGCAGCATATAAAACATGGAAAAATATGCAACAAGAATTCCGTCACTGACTGAAGTAGCAAGTCAGTCTAGAAAAGCAGTAATCCCTTACCTGAGCTGCACAGATGCTGTACTGAGTAAACATGGCCTCATACAGAGCCATCAATCCACTCTGACCAGCTGCTGCACAGGCTCGGGCCTCCAAGACTGGAATAGCCTACAAAGATGAAGAAGAGGTGTCAGGCAGTGCCTTGAGCAGTTACTACCCAACATTCAAGGGAAAACAGGAATGCCGCTAGCCACTCACCATATCTTTCAGCTGACTCTGGCCTGAATGAAGCGCTTGCCTCACACTCTGAGAAAGCAAGATCTCATGACGCAACCGCTGCTTCCCAAAGGCTACAGCACCACTGGTGACAATCATCATCTCCCGGCCCTGATTTTGCAGCACAGACACCTGTAAGCACAATACATAAGAAACAGGAGTATGATCACTGCAAGCATGACAGCTCTGGCTATTTATAGATAAACCTTAGGCTCACCAGTTCTTGCTAACACAACTGTTTATCTATATGCAAAGCAAGGCAACCACCCTCTAAGATACTCCTGCACACCTTCCCAACCCCTTAGGAGCTATGCAAATGACTGCATGCAGTCTACAGCTTTTGCTAAACTTTCTTTCCACGATACCAGGTTTTATGTCAAAGTATAACCCCCATTTTCAAGAAGGGGAAAATGGAAGATCTGGGGAATTACAGACCAGTCAGTCTCATCTCTGTGCCTGGCAAAATATAGGAGCAGATTCTCCTGGAAGGCATGCTAAGGCACACGAAAAACAACAAGGTGCTTGGTGACAGCCAGCATGGCTTCACTAAGGGGAAATCCTGTCTGACCAATCTGGTGGCCTTCTATGATGGGGCTACAGAATTGATGGACAGGGGTAGAGCAGTTGACGTCATCTACCTGGACTTGTGCAAAGTGTTTGACACTGTCCCACATGACATCCTTGTCTCTAAATTGGAGAGCCATCAATTTGATGGATGGACCACTCTGTGGATAAAGAACTGGCTGGACGGCCACACACAAAGAGTTGTGGTCAATGGCTCAATGTCCGCCTGGAGACTGGTAACGAGTGGTGTCCCTCAGGGATTGGTGTTGCGACCGGTCTTGTTTAACATCTTCGTCGCTGACATGGACAGTGGGATTGAGTGCACCCTCAGCAAGTTTGCCAATGACACCAAGCTGTGTGGTTCGGTTGAGATGCTGGAGGGAAGGGATGCCATCCAGAGGGACCTTGACACACTTGTGAGGTGGGCTGATGCCAACCTCATGAAGTTCAACCACGACAAGTGCAAGGTCCTACACCTGGGTCGGAGCAATCCCAGGCACAGCTACAGATTGGGCAAAGAAGGGATTCAGAGCGGCCCTGCAGAGAAGGACTTGGGGGTGCTGGTCGATGAGAAACTGAACACGAGCCAGCAGTGTGCGCTCACAGCCCAGAAAGCCAACCGTATCCTGGGCTGCATCAAAAGGAGCGTGACCAGCAGGTCGAAGGAGGTGATCCTGCCCCTCTACTCTGCTCTTGTGAGACCTCACCTGGAGTACTGTATGCAGCTCTGGTGTCCTCAACATAAAAAGGACATGGAACTGTTGGAACAAGTCCAGAGGAGGACCACAAGGATGATCAGGGGACTGGAGCACCTCCCGTATGAAGATAGGCTGAGGAAGTTGGGGCTGTTCAGCCTGGAGAAGAGAAGGCTGCGTGGAGACCTCAGAGCAGCCTTCCAATATCTGAAGGGGACCTATAGGGATGCTGGGGAGGGACTCTTCATCAGGGACTGTAGTGACAGGACAAGGGGTAACGGGTTAAAACTTAAACAGGGGAAGTTTAGATTGGATCTAAGGAGGAAATTCTTTCCCGTTAGGGTGGTGAGGCACTGGAATGGGTTGCCCAGGGAGGCTGTGAATGCTCCATCCTTGGCAGTGTTCAAGGCCAGGTTGGACGAAGCCTTGGGTGAGACGGTTTAGTGTGAGGTGTCCCTGCCCATGGCAGCGGAGTTGGAACTGGATGATCTTAAGGTCCTTTCCAACCCTAACTATTCTATGATTATGCTTAAATTTTCAGAATACCTATTACGTGGTAAGACTTCCATGCCCCTCACCCTCCTCTTCCATTGCTACAGTTAAGGAATGATACGATGAAAAAGATGTAAAGTAGAAGCTGTCCCTTACATCAACCTTCTTCACAATCCATTCGCAAAGCTGCCATTATACAGTAACTTTGAATGCTACAAGTGAAGAAGCTAACTTTTAACTACTTCTTCCTCACATGCATCTGGACAGATTCCTTTCAAAGTTCTAAAGCTAAATGTCTTACATTAATTTCAAGTATTATGTTAACTTTACTTCCCAGAGAAGACATGTTCAGTTCCCCATCCCAGAGTCATAATTTCATTTTAGAGACTCAATCCATGAGTTGATCCCCAGTTGTTTCTACAAGTAATGAGGTTTCAGGCTCTCTCCTGGACAAAATCTGCAGATGCTCAGGTAATCAGGAAGGGTCTACTCTTTCTGCAGACATCACAAAGTTCAGTGCAGCTTTACTACTAGATCCAACTAATGTCCCAGTCATGTCTTACCTACTGCATAAAAATCTCACTGTGCAAAACTCCCCCTCTATACTGGGTGTGGCCAAGACAGAGGTAACTTTCTTCAGAGGGGCCCGTATTGCACTGTGTTTTGGATTTCAATACCAAAACAGTGTTAATAACATTTTGTTGTTTTGCCTGTTGCTAAGTAGTGCTTGCATGGCATTAAAGACTTCTCTTTTTCCCATACTGAAAAATACTTTCACAGCATCGAGGCTTTCTTTTTCACACTATGTCCCATCACAGTAGGTAGGTTAGGGGCTGGGCAAGAAGTTTGGAGGGGACACATTATGGACAGCTGACATGAACTGGCCCAAGGGACATTCCATAGCGTATAATGTCATGCTCGGTAAGGGAACTGGCATAGCAGAATAGGAAAGGGCAGGGGCTGTCTTCCAAGGTGGCTGTCACCTGGGGACTAGTTGAGCATATGTCTGCTTGTGAAAGCTAGTGAGTGATTGCCTTAGTATCCTTGTTTCTTTTCCCCTTTCCTTCACTTATGGGGAGTGAATAAGGATTTGGGTGCTTAGCAACTAGTCGGGGTCAACCCACCACACCTTCAGACACTTATTTACTGAGTTACATGGTTTATCTGCCACCACAGCACAAGGGATGAAAAAGCGAAAGGCCAACATATTGCTTTAATGGGCCATCACCATTTTAAGAGTTTTACCCTACAGTCTTCTGTGCCATCCAACAATCAACAAGTATCTGAAGTTAAAACAAACATTCCACTTCAGTCCCAGAATTACCTGCTCTACAATAGATGCCAGCCTCCCAAGTGCCAAGCCACACTCATCCCCTCGAGTCACAACAGCACTACCCAGCTTCACTACAATCCGCTTTGCATGCTTCAGCTCACTACGGTGCGCAAATGATTTTCCATGTGCACGGCTGAGTGGCATAGTGATAAATGGGATGCTGCTCCAACAACGGATGGATTCATTCCTTAATCTTTGGTTATGGCGAGGGAGATCTGTGGTTAAAAAAAAAAAAAAGAAAGAAAAAAAATGCAGTTTTGTTTCATTCAGACTTTAAGGCCTTGAAGTCATGTAATGTTTCCTCCCTTTCCAAGGCTACAGCTCACAATATACACTTCTCAGTGACTGGCAACGAAGAGCTAACTTTCAAGTCACAAAAATAAAGAATAATGTCCGAGCAGCACTAACCGTCCTTAAGGTATATAAGCCAATACCCCACGTGTCACAGAGCTTTGACTCTGCAAAACTAGGAGCCCAAACTGAAGGATGCTGTAAAAGAGCCCATACAGTTCACATTGGAAGTAAAAGTACTAGTTTTAAAAACATTTCCCTCCCTTTGTCTTATTAGATACAGCTAAAGAGCTTTCCTGCCTACAGCAGTGCCAAAAGCTTGACTGTTAGGAAAGAAAAGAAAGACAGCTTTTACAACATCTCTAAGTCAGGTGTTTTTGCGTGTTGCTTAACTAGGGGCAGCAGAAGAAGGATGATGGACATATGAACTGGAAGTCACCTTCACACAGGATAAATAAGCATTGGAGACAGAAGAAACAGTCAGTGTTACTCAGTTAAGATTCATGAGGCTGGCACTTCACCCAAGTCAATGAGCTAGGGAACACTTCTCCACAAAAATCTTTGTTTTCAAAATGCCTGCAAAGGACAGCAAGACCACTATCAATACAGCAGATTAAAGAGAATAGTGAAGATTTGTCCCGGTTTCGGCTGGGACAGTTAACTTTTCTTAGTAGCTGGTACAGTGCCATGTTCTGGATTTAGTATGAGAATAATGTTGCTAACACACCAATGGTTTAGTTGTTGCTCAGTAGTGCTTACTCTGAATCAAGGACTTTTCAGTCTCTCAATGTTCTGCCAATGACGAGCTGCACAAGAAGCTAGGAGGGAGCAGAGACAGGACACCTGACCCAAACTAGCCAAGGGGGTATTGCATACCATAGAACATCACGCCCAGTATATAAACTGGGGGGGTTAGCTGGAAGGGGATTATCGCTGCCTGGGGATGGGATAGGCATCAGTCAGCGGGTGGTGAGCAATTGTACTGTGCATCACTAGTGTTCTTGAGTTTTACTCCTCTTTTTCCTATTCTTATTATATTTTAATTTATTTCCATTACTAAACTGTTCTTATCTCAAACCATGAGTTTTAACTTTTTTCAATTCTCTTCCCCATCCCACTGGCTGCGTGGTACTTAGTTGCTTGCTGGGGTCAAACCACAACACTATTAAGGTACAATCACAAGGAATGGTCTGGATCCTTTCTAATTGACAAAGAGGTGAACCCAAACACATAGCGTCACAAAGTTAAGCTGAAGGAATGAAGGCAGATGGAAAGCACTTCCAACATACCTCATATGAAGCTCTTCAGAGCCACAGTGATTTGTGTCTGAAGAAGGAGTCATGCACATAATATATAAATTGCACAAGGTGTCCCTGTCCATGGCAGGGGGGTTGGAACTAGATGATCTTAAGTTCCTTTCCATCCCTAACTATTCTATATTTCTGGACCTGCAGTCCAAGCATGTCAGCTGGATAATTAACATAATATGGATAAGCCACACTACTTGAAAAAAACTTAAACTAGGTTTCCTTATTCAGTATCTTCTTGTATTGCTATTCAGAAAGTGCATTAAACCAGGTGAACTTTGGACAGTCTCAAAAATGCCAGGACAAAAAAAAAAAAAAAAAAAAAAACCAAAACAAAACAAAAAAAGGCTACTGACAGCACACTCTGGGACCGAAAGTGCAACTTAGTCAAAAAAGATGTCAGACATTCATGAAAAAATTACAGAGAAGATTGGAAGATCACACTGGATACTACTGAAAGGCATTTAAAGAACAGTGCAATCATCAGGCATAGTCAACATGGTCAGGCAGCTGGACTAGATGATCATTGCAGGTCCCTTCCAACTGAACTGTTCTAACCTAATCAATTCTAAACAATATTTCACCTGAAGATGCAGAGGCTTCTTTACAAATCAATAAACATGGTCGGATTATGTGATTTTATTTAATCCGTTCAGTCTCTCTGATTTTGATGCTCTATAATACAAATAAATTAATTTATAATTTAAAGTGACTATTCTGGGTGTTTTTTCTGCTGGAGAAAGATAGAAATGAACACAGTGCAATAGAAAAGAGAAATCAGTAATAATATTTTAAGTAAATATTTTGCTCTAAATGCAGAAGCAGCTTAAATGAGTAACTGTAAGTGAGGGCTGCACTAACATGGCACACACATAAAAGCAGAGAATGTGTCGAGAAAAACTCATCTAGAGATGAGTTTCACTTACCCCTCATTTTCATGAGGTACTATTTGAGAATGCAAACAAGACCTACAACACGTATGAAAGAATGGGTGAAGGAATCCAATTTACCTGTTCTTTCCAGCATTATACGTAACTATATAGCAGTTGCCTATCCTCATACAATATGATCAGAAAGCAGTACAAACAATTCATTTCCAATTCTCTTGCCTAGAGCTTTGGGATTTAGAAGGCAGCTTTTGAGGGGTAACCACTGTCTGAAGAGAAACCAAGAAACTACTCGTGTTTTTTTATTTTTCTGAAAAAGAAAACAGTTCTAGAATAAGCAGCAAATTTCCTTCCTCTCCACTGAAGTCCTAACTGCTAACCTTGCTCTATCCTGCATAAATCTGTCCTTTGAATAATGTTAATGAGGTGATTTTCCTTAACACAGGAAAGAGTACAGGCATGCCCAGACACATACTGACCAGCATTATTAGAAACGTGTGCTTTCTCTCATACATACATAAATGTGAAATGGCTGCAATGGCACGTGACGATAACACAAAGCACCATCCAGGGGAGCGGACAAGAGGGCTCAGAGCAGCTCGACACAACATTTTGAGATGCCTTCTGCAAGCCAAGGATATCTGTAAGTTAAAGTAAGGGAGGAAGGGGGAAAAACTGGTTAAACATCAGTGACTTTCCATCTATATTTCTCTCTACACCCTCCCCCCAACTCTTCTTTGTCCTGTACAGTCTTAATGAAATTTCCTTGTGCAAGAGACAGACAGCCCACACTCTCCATTTTGCAGAATACTCAGACTGTGACTTAGAAGAACCAAAGATCCCTATTCCCTCCCTACCTGCTGGCAGAAGATCATTATTAAAGATCAAGAACAAAATATGGTCCTCCAAGAAGGGAAAGACCATTAGTGAGCATACCTACAATGGAGAAAAGTGGTAACTTTGTCCACAGAGAAACCTGGAAAAAGGAAGAGGAAAAAAAAGGAAAAAAGAAAAAAGATATTGAGATGGTTGTAGCAGCCACACTTCCCTGTACACCTCACAACAGAGCATCTATTATACTTCATATGAATCTCAGACCTATTCAATATAGAAGATAGACTGATTCCCTTTCACCTGAGCACTACCAAATGACAAGATGTTAAACCATGATTACAAATAAGGACACCAATTTCCAAGGTATTTGGCATTAGTTTCCCTTGACTGAACTTGTAAACACTCAGAACTCTTGTTACAAAAAGTCCACTAGAGCAATTACTCAGCAAACAAGGGATACACAATCAGAAATTTCCTGTGGCAGGTCTAGTTGAAGTAATGCATCCAGTATCACAAAGGAAAGAAAGGAGATTAACAAGAACCCAGTTCTCCCTGACAGTGCTTAAGCCATGAAACCTCTCCTCTCCCTTTTACAAAATTTGGCTTCTTTTAATTGCTTTCTATCCCTCTGCACTATTAGAATAGAGCAAACAGCATTGCACAAGCTGTGGTAAGGAGAAGGTATTGAAGAGAGGACAAGGAAAGCTCATAATCACTGCACTG